>NC_057852.1:1115610-1286583 GCF_015237465.2 Chelonia mydas | reverse complement strand
GCAGGAGGTTGGGGTGGGGCTGTGGGGTCTGGGAGGGAGTTCGGGTGCAGGAGGGGGCTCAGGGCAGGAGATTGCGGTGGGAGTGGGGTCTGGGAAGGAGTTAGGGTGCAGGAAGGGGTTCAGGCAGGAGGTGGGAGTGGGGGACTGGGAGAGAGTTAGGGTGCGGGAGGCGGCTCAGGGCAGGAGGTTGGGGTGGGGGTCTGGGAGAGAGTTGGGGTGCGGGAGGGGGCTCAGGGCAGGAGGTTGGGGTGGGGGTGGGGGTCTGGGAGGGAGTTAGGGTGCAGGAGGGGGCTCAGGGCAGGAGGTTGGGGGGGGGGTGGGGTCTGGGAGAGAGTTAGGCTGCGAGAGGGGGCTCAGGGCAGGAGGTTGGGGTGGGGGTCTGGGAGGGAGTTAGGGTGCAGAAGGGGGCTCAGGGCAGGAGGTTGGGGTGGGGGTGGGGGTCTGGGAGGGAGTTAGGGTGCAGGAGGGGGCTCAGGGCAGGAGGTTGGGGTGGGGGTGGGGGTCTGGGAGGGAGTTCGGGTGCAGGAGGGGGCTCAGGGCTGGGGCTTGAGGTGCGGGGTGCTTGCCTGGGGCAGCTCCCATTTGGCGGCGCACTGGGGTTGAGGCAGGCTCCTTGCCTGCCCTGGCCCTGCGCTGCTCCCCCCGGAGTGACCCTGCAGCTGCCGGCACGGCACGGACGTCCCTGGCTGCGGCCCCGGGGGGGGCAGGTTGCTCCTTGCGCTGCCCTGCGTTGGCTGCAGGCACCGCCCCCACAGCTCCCATTGGCTGCGGTTCCTGGCCAATGGGAGCTGTGGGGGTGGAGCCTGCAGGCAAGGGCAGTGGGCGGGCGGAGCTTCCAGACACTCTCAGCTCCAGCTCCAGCCCAGCACGGTGAGGGAGGGACAGCAGTGCACGAAGCTGCCTCCCTGCTCCCCGCTAGGAAGGGCCGGACGCAGGGACGTTAGTGGCTGCAGCCCAGGGTCCCGGGCTAAGGGGGCCCCACCAAAAAGATCTGCACTTCTGGCAGCCTGGAGATCTTTTTGAGGAGTCCCCCTTAGCCCAGGGCTGCAGCCCCTAGAGCCCCTGCATTAATCCTGCCCTGTCTGCACCCCAAACTGCTCATCCCCAGCCCCACCCCAGAGCCCGCAGCCCCCACACCTCCCAGCCACTGGGTCTCATGATTTATAAAATTGCTATATGCCAAAATCCAAATATTGAAAATTAATTCCTGGATCCTGCAGACACTTAAACAGACACAGAACTTTACTCATAGAAACAGTCCCGTGGTTTAAAGTTAAGTGAGCGTTTGCAGCGTCAGGGACTCCGTGTATTTTCATTAAGAACTTGTCATTTAGTGGCATAAAATCTGTCACTTCAACAGTAAAACAATTTTGCTTTAACAATAAAAAGTTATTTAAACTCTCAGTAATTTACAATAGCAATTTTTTTATACCGGCCAAAGTTTTCAAAAAGTGGAGCCCAAAATTAGGCTCTTCAGCCTGCCTTTAGCCGTCTAAGGGAGGGGTTTTCGAGAATGCTCAGGGCACAAGTCCTATTGACTTCAAACTGCAAAACCTGATGGTTGAAGCATTTCAGCTCTTTACTTGTGGAAGTACAGAGTCCTGGCCAGAAATCCTCTCGCTCTTCCACGTCGCTTTTCACTAGTAGATCTCAAAGCTCTTGACCAAGGAGGCACAGAGCACAGGCTTCTTGATTTTCAATTCTGCGTCTGTATAGTCTCATACTAGGGGATATTAATGGGGCCTTGGGCTTGTCTTTTTCATCACAGATGAGCATTTTAAGTGTGAAACTTCTTAGTAGAAAAATATCAACATAAAATCCAAAATCTTATTAACACTTAGGAAACTAAAAAAAAACCAAACAAGTAGAAAACATCCACTTTGACAATTTAAGACCATAAAATGGAAGAGAAGAACTAGCAATATGTAGATAAGAAATTTGATTTAAATTTTCAAAAAAACCCTATATTTAAATGTCATAATTTAAATAAAAATTTTAGTTGTGATTTTTAGCCACCCTAAGAAGGGGAGCTCCCAAAGGGTGCTGATGAAAATGTGGACAGGTAGGAGAAACACCAAAACAAAACCAAGACCTCTTGTTTGAAAACACGAGAACATAAGAATGTAAGAATGGCCATATTGGGTCAGACCAAAGGTCCATCCAGCCCAGTATCCTGTCTACCGACAGTGGCCAATGCCAGGTGCCCCAGAGGGAGTGAACCTAACAGGTAATGATCAAGTGATCTCTCTCCTGCCATCCATCTCCACCCTCTGAAAAACAGAGGCCAGGGACACCATTCCTTACCCATCCTGGCTAATAGCCATTAATGGACTTAACCTCCATGAAATTATCCAGTTCTCTTTTAAACCCTGTTATAGTCCTAACCTTCACAACATCCTCAGGCAAGGAGTTCCACAGGTTGACTGTGAGCTGAGTGAAGAAGAACTTCCTTTTATTTGTTTTAAACCTGCTGCCCATTAATTTCATTTGGTGGCCCCTAGTTCTTATGTTATGGGAACAAGTAAATAACTTTTCTTTATTCGCTTTTTCCACACCACTCATGATTTTATAGAGCTCTATCATATCCCCCCTTAGTCTCTTCTTTTCCAAGCCAAAAAGTCCTAGCCTCTTTAATCTCTCCTCATATGGGACCCATTCCAAACTCCTAATCATTTTAGTTGTCCTTTTCTGAACCTTTTCTAATGCCAGTATATCTTTTTTGAGATGAGGGGACCACATCTGTACGCAGTATTCAAGATGTAGGCGTACCATGGATTTATATAAGGGCAATAAGATATTCTCCATCTTATTCTCTATCCCTTTTTTAATGATTCCTAACATCCCGTTTGCTTTTTTGACTGCCGCTGCACACTGCGTGGACGTCTTCAGAGAACTATCCACGATGACTCCAAGATCTTTCTCCTGATTAGTTGTAGCTAAATTAGCCCCCATCATATTGAATGTATAGTTGGGGTTATTTTTTCCAATGTGCGTTACTTTACATTTATCCACATTACATTTCATTTGCCATTTTGTTGCCCAATCACTTAGTTTTGTGAGATCTTTTTGAAGTTCTTCACAGTCTGCTTTGGTCTTAACTATCCTGAGCAGTTTAGTATCACCTGCAAACTTTGCCACCTCACTGTTTACCCCTTTCTCCAGATCATTTATGAATAAGTTGAATAGGATTGGTCCTAGGACGGACCCTTGGGAAACACCACTAGTTACCCTCTCCATTCTGGAAATTTACCATTTATACCCTTTGTTCCCTGTCTTTTAACCAGTTCTCAATCCATGAAGGGATCTTCCCTCTTATCCCATGACAACTTAATTTACATAAGAGCCTTTGGTGAGGCTTCAGAGTGATAGCCGTGTTAGTCTGTTTCAGCAGAAAGAACGAGGAGTACTTGTGGCACCTTAGAGACTAACCAATTTATTTGAGCATAAGCTTTCATGGGCTAAAGCCACTTCATCAGAGGCATGCAGTGGAAAATACAGTAAGAAGATATATAGATATATATACACAGAGAACATGAAAAAATGGGGGTTGCCATTCTAACTCTTAACGAGACCAATCGATTAAGGTATCACAACAAAAGTGTTTTTTTTCTCCTGCTGCTAACAGCCCACCTTCATCGACTGGTCTCGTTAAGAGTTGCTATGGCAACCCCCATTTTCTCCTCTTCTCTGTATCTATATATCTATATCTACATGTTCCTGCTGTATTTTCCACGGCATGCATCTGATGAAGTGGGCTTTAGCCCATGAAAGCTTATGCTCAGATAAATTGGTTAGTCTCTAAGGTGCCACAAGTCCTCCTCATTCGCTTTTCCTGACTGATTGTGCTGGGGGCTCTGCCTGGCTCCAGCGCTCCGGTCCCTCAGCTACCAAGGCCCCCTGGGAACCCTGATCGATTCCGGCTTCAAGGAGTGCTGAGATCCATCTGTCTCTTTCTGTGCCTCTGTCTCTCTCTAGGAATAGCCTCCCGACCCTGCCTCCTGTGATCAGTTATAGTTTGCTAGCCCCCCACCCCACCTCCATGGGTGTTTTTGGCTTCTCCATTCACTCTGCAGCAACGCTCCTTGTACCAAAGCTAAAGATCCCTGCAGCCCCAAAAATCCTGTGGGGTTTGCTCATCAAGTGGGTTACTAGCAGAATGGTTGTGGGGTGAAGGTGGGGATAGGGATGTGCTGAACCTGTGGCAGAGGACGGTGGTAGATTAAAGTGTTGCTCAGCCCAGCCCCGTGAGACCAAGGACATATGAGGGTAACAGCTTTAAATTGCTGTTCGATCCAGGGACACATCAGGGGTCAGCTTGCGAGTGCTGATTCCCCAGTCCTCTCTGACATGCTATGTTCATGTGTGTGTGCCTGTGTGTCTGTTCATGTTCATCACATATGGGGGCTGGAAGACCCCAGCCCTGGGGAACCGAGGTCCTACAGGGTAGCGCCATTGGGAGGGAACTTGCAGAAGGAAGGAGTAGCGATCCATAGGAAAACACAAGTGACAAAAGCAGCACATTGACAGAATTGCAGAATCTCCCCCCACCAGAAGAGTAACCCTAACAAATGGGCATACCCCAAGGTAAAGGGCAATTCTGGTAACAGCTCATTTGGGCCTTGTTTGGAAGGGGGATGGACGTCATTCTTGCGACAAGGCACCTGCTATGGCCAAAAACACTTTAGCCCTGTGCGCCCTTCCAGACAAGTCTTATGTCCCAAATACTTTGGGTCTTAGCTTTTTAACCCTTTAGAGGTAAAAGGGTTTTTCCTCTGGCCAGGAGGGATTTCAAGGTGGTTAGCCTTCCCTTTATATTTATGACAGTCCACAGGGTGCACATCAAGGAACGTTCAAAGCGAGAAGGGCGTTCTTTTTGGGGAGACTAACCCCCATTGCGCTGACCAGGAGAAGGGGGAAGTGGGAGCCTGCAGCGCCATCTAGCAGCCAAAGGAGAAATCGCCGGCTTCTGGACCTGTGTGCGCCCTTGGTTCGATTCACATGCAAAGCTGTGTCACGCCAGGTTGGGAAAACGGGGTTCTGCTGCACTACATCATCCTCTGGAATGACAACCCGATAGGACACCTCCTACGATACACTGCTACGAGTGACGCTCTCAAACAGGTCCCCACAGCTCCCCAGCCTCCCCCCACCGGGAGGCAGGTGTGAGAGGATTGTTCTCCCCAACTGACAGAGGGAGAAACAAAGGCTGAGAAAGGCGAAGGGCCTTGTCTTCCATCACACAACCTGTCGGGATAGAGTTGGGAACAGGACCCGGGTGTCCTGGCTTTCAAACGTACCATCAATCTGGAGTTTCACACACTGAATGATCAGGATAAACGGACCTGGAATGAGCTACAGACCAACAACCATTCACACTGATTCTTCAGCAAGTGTTTTAGAAGCACGAGAACACCAGCGAGAACCAGGAACGGCTCAGAGACAATCAGCAGCGAGAAGGAGAACAATTCACCAAGCAGATGATTGGTTCTGGCTTATTTGCTGGGCCTTAAACGAGAACAACAAAGTCCTGAGTCTCCTCCCTGCCACGAGACCCCCTGCTCAGCCAATCAGCGTGGAGACTCTGGCGGTGGGCTGAGGGTTCCCCAGATGGCCCAGGGGTGGCTCAGGTCACCGGTGAGGATCACTCTCAGAGCACGCTTCCTGTCCCATCTCTTTGGGAGGCCTCCCACCATGAGGGCTACAGAGCAGCCCCCTCCTTGCCAGTGGAGGGAGGGAAGCAGGAAAAGGGAAACCAAAAAAGACAAACCCCAAAGACTCGAAGGGACAAAGGCCTAGCTGGGGGAAAATTGTCCCACCTTAACCTCCTGTTTTCCGTGCCGAGAATTTGGCCAGCACCGGGCGGATCAGGCTGCCTCGGTACCAAACCTCTCTGGGGCTCTTCCCTTCTCCACAGGGACGTCTGTCTTCTCGCTCAATGAGCCGTGGGAAAGGAGAAAACTCCAGAGAGGCTCCACCTCGCGCTCACATACGAGACCCTGAATTCTCTCTCCGTCCTCAAGGAGACACCTCAAGAAGGAGACTCCCTGCAGCAAAGCCCCGGGGGTCTCTGAGATCCCCCTGCCCTGCAGCCTGTCCTCCCTGGCCGTTGTCGTGGACTCTCTGTGAGGTCATCGCCTCCCAACCTCCTTTCACCAATCAGCTGAGTGCTGCAAAAGGCCCTTGTGATGTCACTGCCATACCCACCCCTGCCCTGCAGGGCTCATGTCCTGCCCTGAGCCGGCTCCTCTGTGTGTTTGAGCTGCTCCCCCTGGGTCACGTATGTGAGGGGGGGGACACCATCTATTCAGGGGGAACCATCACAGGGCCTAATAACATCAGCCACACTATCAGAGGCTAGTTCACCTGCACATCCACCAATGTGATATATGCCATCATGTGCCAGCAATGCCCCTCTGCCATGTACATTGGTCAAACTGGACAGTCTCTACGTAAAAGAATAAATGGACACAAATCAGATGTCAAGAATTAAAACATTCATAAACCAGTCGGAGAACACTTAATCTCTCTGGTCACGCAATTACAGACATGAAAGTTGCGATATTACAACAAAAAAACTTCAATTCCAGACTCCAGCGAGAGACTGTTGAATTGGAATTCATTTGCAAATTGGATACAATTAACTTAGGCTTGAATAGAGACTGGGAGTGGCTAAGTCATTATGCAAGGTAACCTATTTCCCCTTGTTTTTTCCTACCCCCCGCCCCCTCCTCAGACGTTCTTGTTAAACCCTGGATTTGTGCTGGAAATGGCCTACCTTGATTATCATACGCATTGTAAGGAGAGTGGTCACTTTAGATAAGCTATTACCAACAGGAGAGTGGGTTTGTGTGGGCGGGGGGGGGGGGGGGGCGGGCAGGGGCGGGGAGAAAACCTGAATTTGTGCTGGAAATGGCCCAACTTGATTATCATACACATTATAAGGCGAGTGATCACTTTAGATAAGCTATTACCAGCAGGAGAGTGGAGTGGGGGGAGGTATTTTTTCATGCTTTGTGTGTATAAAAAGCTCTTCTACACTTTCCACAGTATGCAACCGATGAAGTGAGCTATAGCTCAGGAAAGCTTATGCTCAAATAAATTAGTTAGTCTCTAAGGTGCCAGAAGTACTCCTTTTCTTTTTGCGAATACAGACTAACACGGTGTTCCTCTGAAACACTTCCCTTGGGAGTCTGGAGGAAATTGATGCTGTAGGGGGCAGGGAATTGACCCCAAGGCCACACTTGTGAGTCTGTATCATAACACACATGCACAACAGCACTGCGTGAAGTATGTACACATCACCTTAACTCTGATGTTTCCTAACATTTAAAGGCCTGGTCTCCAGGGTGTTCTTTGTGCTTCTAGATCGATTTTGGGGAGAGATGCAATCATTTAGTTCAGAGTGGGAGCCGTGTTAGTCTGTATTAGCAAAAAACAAAACCAAAAACAAAACGAGGAGTAGTTCTGGCACCTTAGAGACTAACAAAGGTATTTGGGCACATTTGATGGTGTGGCTGACATGATTAGGTCCTAGGATGGTGTCCCTAGACTAGATATGTGGACAGAGTTGGCAATGGGTTTGTTGCAAGGATAGGTTCTTGGGTTAGTGTTTTTGTTGTGTGGTTTCTGGTGAGTATTTGCTTCAGGTTGGGGTGCTGTCTGTAAGTGAGGACTGGCCTGTCTCCCAAGATCTGTGAGAGTCGGGATCATCCTTCAGAATAGATTGTAGATCCTTGATCCTGCCCTGGAGATCTTTTAGTTGGGGGCTGAAGGTGATGGCTGGTGGCATTCTGTTCCTTTCTTTGTTGGGCCTGCCCTGGAATAGGTGACTTCTGGGTATTCTTCCTTTCAGCAGGTGGGGATTGAAGTTTTAAGAATGCTTCATAGAGATCCTGGAGATGTTTTTTTCTCTGTCTGAGGGATTGGAGCAAATGCGGTGGTATTTTAGAGCTTGGCTGAAGACAACGGATCGTGTGATGTGGTCTGGATGAAAGCTGGAGGCATGTAGGTAAGCATAGCGGTCCAGGATAGGGTGGTGTTTATGTGACCATCGCTTATTAGCACTGTAGTATCCAGGAAGTGGGTATCTTGTGTGGCCTCTCCTACTGCCCCTCCACCCCCACCAACATGATACAGTTCTGCGGTGACCTGGAATCCTACTTTCCACGTCTCCGACGGAAGCAATATTTCCAACACACCTCTGAACAACACTAATCCACAGAGACCTTCCGACCAACACGACAAAAAGAAGGATTCTGCCTGAAGGTCGAAACAGTAGACTGGACTTCAACTCGAGTGCTTCAGCCGACAAGCACGGGCTGAAGTGGTCGAAAAGCAGCATCACTTGGTCCATAACCTCAGCCGTGCAGAACACAACACCGTCCACAGCCTCAGGAACAACTCTGACATCAGAATCAAAAAGGCTGACAAAGGAGGTGCTGTCGTCATCCTGAATAGGTTGGAATATGAACAAGAGGCTGCTCGGCAGCTCTCCAACTCCACATTCTCCAGCCCATTCCCCTCTGACCCCACTCAGGGTGACCAAGAGAAACTGCACCATCTGCTCAAGAAACTCCCTGAAAAAGCACAAGAACAAATCTGCACAGACACACCCCTGGATCTCCGACCAGGGATCTTCTATCTGCTACCCAAGATCCATAAACCTGGAAATCCTGGACGCCCTGTCATCTCAGGCATCTCTGGCTAGGGGTGCTGGTCGTGTAGGGCCTGAGGAGAGAGTCGACATAGCCAGATAATCCTGCTGTCTGGATGCCAATGCCTGAGATGATTTCATCGCAGTCTCTGACGAGGGGGTTCAGGCTCCAGTGCTCTGCTCTGTTTTCCCAGCCCTGTCCAGGAGGTTGTTTCCAGTTTCAGAAATGGGGTAATGTTCACACACTCCCAATGGGTCTTTGCATAAATTAGGCCCTAAGCCAGGGGCAGGCAAATTTTGGCCTGATGCTGGATCGGGTTTCAGAAATTGTAGGGAGGGACAGTTAGGGGAGGCTGGGCCTCCTCAAACAGCAAGGCATGGCCCGGCCCCCGCCCCCATCCGACCCCCACTTCTCGAGCCCGGACGGCTGCCCCGGGCCTCCAGCCCCATCCAACCCTTCTGTTCCCTGCGGGGCCCCCCAGGACCCTTGCCCCATCCAACCCCCTGTGCTCTCTGTTCCCTGACCACCCCCGGATTCCTCCACCCCTAATTGTCCCCCGCTGCCCCATCCATCCCCTCTTCTCCTTCCTGACTGCCCGCCCCCCCGCGACCCATGCCCCATGCAACCACCTTTTCTCCCTGACTGGGCCGAGACTCTCCGCATCAACTGACCCCTGCCCTAACTGCCCCCCATCGCCCGATCCAACCCCTCCTCTCCTTCCTGACTTGCCCCCGGGACCCCTGCCCTATCCAATCACCCCTTGTCTCTGACCGCCCCGGGAGCTCCTGCCCCTATTAAACCCCCTGTTCCCCGTTGTCTGATGGCCCCAACCCCTATCCACCCGCCAGCTTCTGGCCACCCCCCGAACTCCCGTGCCCTCTATCCCACCCCTCGCCCACTCCCTGCCCCCTTACCGCGTTGCCTGGAGCACCAGTAGCTGGGGGGCGGCAGCCATGGCCTGGTGCCACCACACTACCCCTCCCCACAGCCCCGTGGGGCCGCCTCCCCACAAGTCCCCAGACCCTAGTGTGGCCGTGCCACTCCACAATCCCCCACCGACTGTCCTCCTCGCCCCAACCCAGGGTGCAGCCGCCCCATGCAGCTGAGCCACTCCACCCCACAGACCCCTCCCCTCCCTACAGCCCCCCACAGCCATGCTGTGTCCCCCTGGGGGCGGCCATGGTGCTGCCCCTCCCAACCTAACCGCCACAGACATGCCATTGACCCAAGTCCCCGATCCAACTCCCCTATAGCCTCTCCCTCCCCCACATCACTCCCAGACCCCGTCCCCATCCATTCAACCCAAATGCCCCCTGTCCACAACCCCCTTCTCCTCCTCCCACAGCACCAATCCATCCCCTACCCTCCCACAGCTCACACCACACAGACCCCTCCACCTCCCAGCTGGGCCCCCTCCCCACCCCCTGCCACCCCACCCACCCCGTCAGACACCCTCCCCCGCTGGTGCACCAGGGTTTCCCCAAGACCGAGCAACAGCTATGAATTAAAAACCTCACACTGTTTGTTGGGGCCTCCTGGAGCCGTGGTCCCTACCTGGAGATGCTGAAATCTCACTCTTGTCTCTCTCCTCCTGCCTCCGGCTCCGAGCCAGGCTCCGGACAGTTATGTGGTGAAGAGATGAACTGATGATAGTGGAAGGAAAAAAATCAAAAACCAAAAGTGAAGCCAAAAGCGCAAGCCAGGCAGGCAAGGCAAATCGCAGGCTGTTGCCATAGACTCGTCCTCCCCCTCCTCCAATAACCCACCCAAACCGGGACACCACAGACCCCATGGACCTCAAACCAACTACCTGGAAGCAGCAGCAAAAAGGCAGCAAGGACACAGGCCGACAGAGAGTGGAAGAAAAATCAAAAGGGAAAGAGCCCAGTCTTTGAAAGCTTTTTTAGTTCTCTGCACATGCTCCCAGAAGAGGATGGGGCAACCGACAGCCAATCATGCTCTCAAGCAGGGAAAGAAAATCTACTCCTGGACCAACAACAAAGGAAAAGGAGAAGGAACGGGACAGTAAGCGGGACAGAGAGATTTATTCACGTGAGATGGTAATTCCTTAATTCCCTGGGTTACTTCCTGGCCATTTCTATGACTTTAGTGCCATTAAGAAAACTGTTCTCAAAATCTCTGGGTCTCCTTGCCCTACGCTGTGGTTATGAAAGGTCCTTCTCAGCTCCTTTTACTTTCCTGCTTTCCACTTACTGTAAATAAACCATTAAAACAATTCTTCTTGTTTCTTCCACATTCATGTCCTAGTTCCAGTTGTTGGAGGCAGAGTCATGAGATGTGTTTGTGACACTCTACGCCTTGGGGGAGCATCTTATGCTGATAAGAAGCACACGGGATCTTTTCAGGGGAAAAGGCAATACGCCGCATTTATTGAAAATACAACTGTAAACATACGCATTTCATCATACACACACACACACACAGACACGTCCTGCAGATGGTTTTACAGTTACCAGTTTGCTGTAGCTCTTGTCAATCTAATGGCCAGTTAGACTGAACACAAGCGAGGAGCTGGACTCTTTCGGTTGCGATCCCATGCTCTGAGGCTTTGCAGGACTGAACCCAGAGTCTTATGGCAAAACACCCCAGCTTTAGACTTGTAAATTCCCACTTTCGTTTACGGATTTTGCAATGTCATTCTGTAATCGTTAGTCCTTAAATGGGGTTAGTCTCCGGGTTTTCCGCTGTTATCATTTGGTGGTTTTGTTGGCTTCCCATCCTTAGCTCTTCTTTGTCTTGCATTCAGGGTGCCTGCCTCGCCTCTGAGGTCATCAATGCTGCTAACATGTGTAGCGTCGGATAAAAGGGATGTTTTCTGATTGTCTCCTGATGTTTCCAAGTCTCTCACGTCTTCTTGACCATCTGGACATTTGTGATGGCTCTTCACCTTTCTTTTGAACTATGCACACATTTTTCACTCACACCAAACAATTTGATGGAGACTTTCAGACAGGATAACATTTTAGAAAGGATGATATGGTTTCTGAAGGGATTACAAAAGAACCTTAGGCAACTTAGTTTCCAACGCAGAGAAGAAACACAACTTAATTTGTAATGCAGATAAGAAACAAGACCTTAGAGCAAATACCATAATGAAACCTTATCCTAAAACAAAAGATGACCAGGACTGTTCTGGTCTATTCCTGCCTGAAATCAGCTTCAGACGTCAGAATCTGGCTGATGCCTCTTTACCAATGGCACACGAGGCTGTTCCTTCCTGCTCTCAGAAAGGGTGGTGGGCAGAATATGGTCACATCCTACCATACATCAATCCATTTAATACATGATTATCCCTTCTCTTTCATTATGCAAAATGCAAACATCAAATCCTCCTCCTCTAGGTGCCCTGTAACCCCCATATTCCTCATCTTGTCTTGAATTGTGATATTACACGTAAACCAGGCCATGCAAGGGATCGGGGAAAGGTGAGGAGCTGTCAAAAGTCACGCTTCTCTCTGTCTAGATGTGTGTCTCCTCAGTGCTTATGAAATGACAAGAATTGTTCAGTGTTCACTGAAACATGCTGTAAGTTGTGGGATGAGCCAAAAATTAGCTTCCCCAGAGGTAAGGAACGTCCACAAACCCCGGGTGGTGTGGGAAACAGCCCATCAATAGCCATTGCCCAGGGAGGCCTGAGCATGATTGGTGCTGCCAGCGTCACCCCCCACTGTCTGCAAGGGAGGAAGGATTGAACCAGGGTCCCCATGTTTCAGGTCAGTGTGTGGAGCACGGTGCTGTGGTGGGGCTCTCTCCCGCGCTCCTGTGGAAGTTGGTTCCCTGCGGCTAAATAATGAAAGAGCTCGGGCTGGGGGATTGGATCACCGGGGTTTCCTAATTCCGACCTCTCGGGTGGGTTCCTGCTCCACTGGACAGTGTCATCCAAAGAACATTGTTAGAAATCAATCATGAAAAGATGCGGAACGACAGCAAGCCAGGGGGGTTCAGGACGGGGAGACCAATTCAGGCAATCAGAACAGCAGATAGGACACATTTGGAGCTCCTATGAGGCTCCAAGCAGACATGTTATAGAGACGGAAACTGGCCAGGAATTCTTGGAAACTGGGTTAACACTTATAAAAGTATCCATTTGCTTTATGATGAGGGGCTTTGGGGGTGGGTGTAAACTATTTCCCTGAATCACGTTTCCACTGGCAGCTCAGTCCACCATGTCAGTGAGAGAAGAGCTGCAGTCCCTGGGCAATGGGCCCCCCGGGGCCTTTAACACCACAGCCCTGGGGAGGGGGTGCTGAGAGGGACCATCCAGTGAGGAACACAAGTCCTTCTACCATCCACCACACCCTCTTTTGGAACGGCTGCTGATGGCTCACCCCATCTGTGGGAACTGTTATCCCTTCTACCACCCTCTATCTGGGGGTTTTCTCTTCTGCACCTATCTGGCAGGGCAGCCTCCCCCCATCTGAACCCCTGATCCTTTCCCCGTTTTCTCCCTTTGCCCATCCCTCCCCTCCAGTTTCCCCCCTTCAGGGGGATTTTCCCTGCCTTTGGTTGCAGGGAGCAGATGCTGGAGGTGAGTGAGGGCAGCAACTTGCAGATGTCACTGAGCAGGTGATAAGAACAGAAGAGCAAAGAACGGCCAGACGGGGTCAGACCAAAGGTCCATCTAGCCCAGTATCCATTTGCCGACAGTGGCCAGTGCCAGGTGCCCCAGAGGGAATGAACAGACAGGAATCATGCCGGGATCCATCCCTTGTCGCCCCTTCCCCAGCTTCTGACAAACAGAGGTTAGGGACACCATCCCTGCCCATCCTGGCTAATCGCCATCGATGGACCGAGCCTCCAGGAATCTCTCTAGTTCCCTGTCGAAACTTTTGATCCCAGGACGCTGCTCAGGAACAGCGAAGTACCAAGTTGTAACAAAGAAGCAGCTTCTGAGCAGCTCCTCTTCCTCCTCCCCTCCTGTGGGGATGAGCAGCCCCCCACCAACTGTCTCTCTGCCCCAGCCCCCTTCACCTCATCACCCCTTCAGCCTCCCTCCAAATGTCCCCTTATCCCCATCACCTCTTCAGCCCCCCTTCAGCCTCCCCCAACTGCCCGGGTCCCCTTCCCCTCATCACCCACCTCAACCTTCCCTCTGTCCCAGGCTCCTCCCCAGCTGCCCTTTCAGTCTTCCCCCCCTACAACCAACTGCCCTCCTTCAGCCTTACCCCCAAAGCCCTCACCTAGCTGCCCCACATACCCCCTTTAGCCTCCCTCCCCCGCAATTGCCCTTTCACCCCCTCACCCACTCCCCTCCCTCTGCCGCTCCCCAAATTCCCAGCTCCACCATGCTGAGGTTCCCTTCCCCACAACCATCCGCTTCCTTCCCATGGGGAACAGGAAATGCTTTTGAAAAAACCTCTTGTAAACTAAAAAGTAAAACAATCCAAGCAAGCCCCTCCCTTGCTTTGTGCTGGGCGCCCAGCTGGGGGTTTGTGTGTGTTCGGCTGAGGAGGGGTTGTTCTGAGCACACTCCCTTCAGGGAAGGGGTGGAGTTGGCCAAAGGGGCACCTTGAATCCTTAGCAGAGAATTCCTTTCTCCACGATGTTAGCTGAGCGTTGCTGTTCCATGTCACCTGACGAATGCAGCATTTGAAACAATCTGACGGTAAATCCCTTGCCCTCTCAGTTGCTGGAGTTCTCCCACCCTCTGCTCTTGGGAGCTCACCACAGGACACGGTTTCTTATTTCCAGAGCATCTTGGAGATTAGACGGGACCGAAGTTGATGAGGTAAAAAATTAAGCATAACCCCTTCCCTTCCCCCTTTTGACTTAGGAAAAATAAATCCCGTCCCCTCCCCCAGTCCCAACCCGGCCCCACCAGAGCTGCTGTGGCCATGAGAGAGGTGCCTTTCACATGGCCCTGAGTTGCTACGGTGAGAGAGGGCTGGGGGGAGTCCTCTCTCCCTGGGGCAACCTGCATCCTAAACCCCTCATCCCCAGCCCCACCCCAGAGCCCGCACCCTCAGCCGGAGCCTTCACCCCCCTCCCCCTGCACCCCAACCGTCTGCCCTAGCCCTGAGCCCCTCGTCCCTAACCCCACGCAACAGCCCACACCCCAACCCTCTGCCCCACCTGAGTCGCTCCCACACTCCGAACCCTTCAGCCTACCACGCACCGTCCATGTGCAGAATGAATTTTGCGATCTGCACCCAGAGACAGGGGAGGGGTCACCCCTCACTTCCATATTGGTGCACAGAACAAAATTAATTCCACACACGGACAGAACAAATGAGAGGAAACACTGCTCCTGACTTTCAACCTGTCTGTCACATCTTGAATTTCATACACTGACCGATGAGAAGAAAGGGCTCTCAGGTGACCGACAGACCAACAGTTGTTCATAGGAATTATTCAGCAAGTATTTTAGAAGACCTGGAACACTGGAGGAAATCATCAACTGCTAAGAGACAATTAATGGAGAGAAGCAGCAAGAGGAATCCCATACTTTGGATTGGTTGTGTCTTATTTCCCTGATTTGAAAAGAGACCAAAAGGACCGGAGTCTCCTCGCTGTGGATAGCCCCCTGCTCGGCCAGTCAGCATTGAGACGCTGAGGGGCGGGAGGCTGAGAGGTCTCACCAGATGTCTCAAAGGACGGCCCAGGTCACCATCAGAGGGGATCACTCTCAGATCCGGACCCACCTCTTTGGGAGGACCTCCCGCAATGGGAGCAACCCCTCCTTCCTCGCCCACACTCCACACACACCCCTCCTTGGTAGACGGAGGAAGCAGGGAAAAGGGGGAAAAGAAGCAAGAGAAGAGGAGAAAAGAGGAAAAGGGAAACCAAAAAGGATAAACCCCCAGGTCCCCAGTGATTCCAAGGGTCACAGTCCGAGGTAGGAAATCAAATTCTGCCCCCTTAAGCCAGTGTTTTCTGTGCCGAGAATTCTGCCTGCAGCAGGTGCATCAGACCCAGCAGGTTCCAAACCTCTCGGAGCCTCTGACCTTGTCCAAGGGAAGTTCGTTTTCTGGCACAACCAGGGGTAGGAAAGGAGAAAACTCCACAGAGGCTCCTCCTCATGCTCACAGACGTGAATCCTAATTCTCTCCCCGTCCTCGAGGGGAGACCTGGAGAAGGAGACGTGCGGCAGCAAAGCCGGGGGGGTCTCAGAGACTGCCCTGGCCCTGCACCTCGGCCCTGCCTGGCTGATGTCGGGGTCTCTCTGGGAGGTCACCCCCTCCCCACCACCTTTGCCAAATGGGCTGAGTTCCTGCAAAAGGCCTTGGTGATGTCACTGCCCCACCCACCCCTCCCCTCCAAGCTGATGTCCTGCCCCTGCCCAGCCTCTTTGGAGGTTGGAGTTGTTGCCCCTGGATCTAGGGTTGCCAACTTCCACACCCAACAAAACTGAACACCCTTGCGCCCCCCTTCGCCGAGGTCCCGGCCCGCTCACGCCATCTCCCTCCCCTCCGTCGCTCCCTCTCCCCCACGCTCACTCACTCGCTCATTGTCACCGTGCTGAGGAGGGCTGGGGAGGGTCCCTTTTCAACTGGGTGTTGTCGCGACGCATCCTGGGAAGGAGGGCTGCCTGCCAAGCACCTTTAGGAGGAGGCAGTCCCTCCCTGTCAGAAAATCATCTCCCTCCCTCAGCTCAGTGATGGCCTGAATTGCTCCTTCTTCCGGCAGAGCCAGAGGATTGGAAGCAGCAACATCAAACCCCTGTGTAGCTCGCAGGAATGAACACAAACACGCCCTTGTAGCTGACCAGATGGTTAGTTTTACCCTTGGGAAATGACAAGGCTGAAGGGAAAGGTGGTGGCACCAGATCTAAGGAATAAACACAACACAGTCATCATCGTTACGCCCATCGTGACTGCAACATGTTTTATACCCGTCTCATTGTCAGTCATGCATTCTCTTCTCTGGAGCCTAGACCTTGACCAAGAAATTTGGATCTTGATGAAAATAATCGCCTGGCCCTGGTTAATGCAATGGAGTTGACACCCACGGGGGTGTCCCTACATAGGTTCAAGTAGGAACAACAATGGCTGCCTTTTAGCCATTGTTTTTAGTCAGGGCAATACATTGATACTAGCCCCCCGTTCAATCATTTCTCAGCCTGAGGCCTTCACTCCACATGCCTTCGAGCATTGTGCTGCCATGGGGATATTTCATTTCCCTCCTCAATTTCACACAGAGACACAATTTCCTTTGCACGGATGGTCCATGAACAGCAAAACCTCCCTGTGTCTCTTGTCTGAGCCAGGCCACCTTCAGCCCTAACACTGAGATGTGGCGGTTCAATGATGAGACAGAACACAGCTTTATGCAAGCAAGCAGGCTGGTCAGCTGAAATGGGCTGCTGCCCCCCCAGCTTTCAACCTTCTCCTTTTATTATATTTCTCCCCCCTATGCATTACATACTCCTACCGCAAAAAGATACAACAAAGGAATGCATGACGTTGATTAATATTCTTACTTACTAACTTTTATCTACTACAATCCTGGTTCTCAGGCCTTGAGCCCAAGCTGAGAAAGCTTCCCATGGTCACCGTCTTATAATCAACTTTTCATGGTTCATATCTAGTCCTTGTCCTTGGATAGAAGCAATGTGTGCATTGCCTCTACAAAACAGCCAGAGTGTGCTCTGACTGTTTCCAGGTGGAATAACCAAACATGAACCCTTCATCCCCCCATTTTTTGTTTAATTATACCCGGCCATCTCATGATAGCCGTCAATTTGCTTTTGCAAGCTATTTAACTCCCAGACAGACAGTGACATAACTCGGGGACATAACTCGGGGAGCCTGCCGGGGCAAATCTCTACAAAGTCTTAGCAAAGAGGGAAAACATTGTACACAGCAGCAGCAAAAAACAAGCCCAATGATCACAAACACAGCATAACCAAAAAGTTGTCGCAGCCATCCTAGAGATGGCAGCCAACCTGTAAGCCAATTCCAAAAGCCCTCAAACCCCAGATCTTGACGTATGTGTGCCGTAAGATTGGCCAATTCGGCCAGTCTAGTTTCTATGGAACGACTATTATCAGTTAAATTAAAACAACACATATGCCGAAACGTGGAACAGCCTAGATGATGTTTCAAGAGCAGAAAATCAATGGCTGCTCTGTTATCCAAGATTGCATCCCTTAATTCATGTTGCTCTGTGTTAAGTAGGGCAATTGCCTGGGATGTTGCGTTAATTGCCTTTGCTGCAAAGCATGCCAGGGTATTTAAGGTTCTGGCTGTATAAGTGGCAAGCCCGGGGACCCCAACAATAGAGGCCGCTAAGGTGGTATACTCAGCGCGGCTAAAAAGCTCAACATCTGCAACACAATCGTCTGAGAGGGGTACACTTCTTTTACTGTGCCTTTGGCTGGCAACAGGCAAGATAAGTGTCATTCTACTAAGACAGCAAAGGGTGCCATCGCTTAAATTTGCAGGAATATAACTAAAGGTGCGTGAGCCACAGGTAAAAAACCACCCTGATGGTAGGATGATATGGCCATAATTGTATGAAACATTCACAGCGTGGGAACAATTTAAAAGGGGTTGAGAAATTTGCCGACAGCCCAAGGGCTCCTTTGTACTAGTGCAGTTAACCACACGCGCACAGGTGACATTGTTGGCCCCGGCCGGGTACGGTGTGTGGAGGGATATGGCCGTGTGAGGCAGAGTATAGTTGGCCGGGCCCCAATTAGCCATGTCAGAGTACTGGGCAGAGAGATTCGCGTAAGCAGCGAGCATCGTCTCATTCCCTATCTCCTCAGGGTGATGACATACTGGAATAAGGCATGTACCTAACAATTCTCCGGCTGCTACAGAATCAGATAAACAAAAGTGGGTAACATTTGCTATTGAAGCCAATCTTTCCCATAGGTTATATGTCATTCGGGCCCGTAACGGGGGAAGCGCTCCCCAGTCAACCCCTCCAGGAAATAGCAGGCACAAAAGGCACACAATCAGTACAGAATTAGCAGTGATTTGGGCAAGAATCGCCACAAACAAAGTCTCAGGAGTCTCTGGCTGTTGGTCTGCTGCCAGTCTTCGTTGAGCCGCGGCGACCAATGCTTTTACTGCTCCCCATGTCACGGGCTGGCTTGGGACGCTACGCCTCTTCCGTTTCCGTCCCGCCGTTGTCGACCCGGGAGGCACCGCATTCTCCTTCAAGGTCAGCTGAAACTCCGGTATGGGGTTCGACAGCCCCTGGTGCCACGCCATGCTGTATCAGTGCCAGTCGCACACACCGGGCCGGAACCCACAACAGTCCTGCAGGGAGAGACACAGCAGCATATCCCCGACCCCAAGTGATTAAAGGTACTGGGCCCAACCATTGCGGATCAGGCAGCTGACGGTAAAAGACACGCGGTCTTTCCATTTGTGAAAATGCCGATCCGCGGGGGTCTGCTGATCTGCGTTCAGCATTAAATTATTTAAAGTAAACAAAAGGATATGCATTTGTTGTTGAATGTCTCCTAAGGTCCGGAGACGCAGCTCCCCTTGTTTTAATTGTTTATCAAGGAAGGTTTTTAGCATGCGATTGGCACGTTCAACAATGGCTTGGCCCGTGGAATTATAAGGGATCCCGTGTTTAAGACAGACGTCCCATCGGGCACAAAAAGTGAAGAGGGCTGTGGAGCAATAGGCTGGGGCATTATCCGTTTTTATCTGGCTCGGGCAACCCATAACAGAAAAACAGGCTAGCAAATGGTGAATAACTTTGGGAGTGGCTTCCCCACGCTGTGGGGTCGCCCAGAGGAATCCCGAATAGGTATCAATGGAAACGTAAAAACGAATAGGGGCAGAATTGTGGCACGTGAGTGACATCCATTTGCCACAGCTGATTCGCTGCGGTACCTCTAGGGTTAACGGCATAAGAAAAGGTAGGGGCAGCCGCGGCACAGTGGGGGCAGGAATGAACAACAGAACGTGCATGATCAGCAGGAATGTGAAACTGCTGGGCCAAGACAGAGGCAGACTGATGAAAAAAGGCATGGCTTTCAATGGGGTCAGAAAAGAGGGAATTTACCTGACCACGTAATGCGCGATTGGCGCGTGCATTGCGCTCAGTGAGTGGCCCAGGCAGAGGGGTATGACTGCGAATATGAGCAACAAAATAAGGGAAATTACGAGTGGAGATAAGATATTGCAAAGACAAAAACAGGCGAAGGAGGTCCGCATCAACCTGAGGGGTGATGAGGGCAAGGGGTAAATGATCAATTACCTGATAAACATAATGCGTGTCCACAATCAAATTAAAGGGACAATCAGCAAAAAGTTGAAAGGCCAAAATAACAGCAGCCAGTTCCGAGCGCTGCGCGGAACACTGAGGCAGCGTAAAACGAGAATGCCAGCGAGGGGGGTCACCGGATTGATAGGTGACTACACCTCGACGTGGAGAGCCATCAGTAAAAAGAGTAACAGCAGAAACAATGGGTTGAGAGTGGCTAAGACGATGAACAATTAGAGGCACCTTTTGGGTAATTACCAACCGAGGATCTTTTGGGGGATTATAAGAAATCTCTCCCACATAATCACAAAGAGCAACCTGCCAGGCCAAAGAGGTGTGGCACAAGGAATCACATTCACTACGGGACAAGGGGAACACAATAGTAACTAAATCAGTGCCCGTGAGTTGCACTGCACGGTGGCGGGCTTTACGAACAAGATCAGACAGGGCATCTAGATATGGGTAAATATTCCGAGGAGGAGTGGAGGAGAGGTACAGCCACTCTATGATAGAGACGGCTGTATTCGTACGGGGTACAAACAGAGCCGCAGTGGGCGTATGAGGGGTGGCAAGAAGAACCAACCGTAGGGGACGGACCTCAGGGGGTCTGTCCACAAACTGCTGACTCAATGCTGCATTAATTTGTCGAATGCAGGCAATGTGCTCTTCAGTGATGGCAATAACTGTACCCGGTGCCCGGGCTCCACGTAGGAGCTCGAACAACGGCTGCAGCATTGAGGTGGGGAGACGAAAATAGGGCCGAATCCAATTTAAATGACCCAGAATCTGTTGTAACTTAACAAGGGTTAGGGGTTGAGGTAGAATTAATGCCGGACGAACCGGAGCAGCATAGGTTTGTAAAACCTTATATCCGAGGTAGTGGTAGGGATAAGAGCGTTGGATTTTTTCTGGTGCCACTAACAGGCCATTTTGGCCGAGAATCTGAGACAAAGAGTCAATCTGTTGTTCCGTGATCCGGGGACCACTAAGCAAAATGTCATCCATATAATGGTAGACCTTTAGCGTAGGGTACCGGGCACGAAAAGGGGCGAGGGCCCGATCCACAAAAAGCTGACACAAGGTTGGACTATTTTGCATTCCCTGGGGCAAGACCTTCCACTGATACCTTTGAGAGGGTTGTTGATTATTATATTGTGGCACCGTAAACGCGAATTTTTCTCGATCCTGTGGGCAAAGGGGGATGGTGAAAAAACAATCTTTTAAATCTAACACACAGAGCTGATCGGTTTGAGGAATTAAATTTGGATTTGGTAAGCCAAACTGCAAGGGGCCCATAGGTTGGATGCGTTTATTTATTTCCCTTAAATCATGTAACAGCCACCACGCACCAGATTTTTTCTTAATAACGAACACTGGGGTGTTCCAGGGACTAGTGGAGCTCTCCAAGAGCTGTGCCTGCAAATGCTGCTGCACAAGCGAATGAAGCGCTTTTAGTTTTTCTAGAGGGAGGGGCCACTGGTCAATCCAGACGGGCTCTAAGGATTGCCATACCAAGGGTAGTGCGGAGGGCAATGTGGGTGAGGGAGGGTTTTGAGCCATCAGATATTAATATCGAGGGTGGTGTCCAGCTTTGTAAGTAAATCACGGCCCCAAATATTGAGGTGGACAGGGAGCACAAAAGGGCGGATAGTAGCAAGGGTACGGCCTCCCGGTTTAGAGACAGTGACCCAAGACAAACTCTGTCGCCCGGGTTTACTACCCCCGATCCCCCACAACTCTTTAGAAGGAACCGTAGGCCAACTAACCGGCCACTCTGGATCACGAATCACCGTAACGTCAGCTCCAGTGTCCACCAGCCCTGTGAAAGAAACATCATTTAAGAGAAGTGTTAACTGAGGTTTCGAGGGGCGGACTGACATTGTCAGAGCAACAAGTGGAGAGGACGTGCTGTGAGACGGCGAGTGAGACAACGTTGATCCAAAGCCGCCTCCGCCCCGAGTTCGATCCTCGGCAGCTGGCACCTGATAGGGGACTAAAATCAATTGTGCAATTGATCGTCCACGCGGGAGCGACTGTGGAAGATGAGTCCACACCTGAACCTTAATAATGCCGGTGTAGTCGGCATCGATGACCCCGGGGATGACAAAAAAGCCCTGTTTCCCAGCATGAGAGCAAGGGAGAACGAGACCCACAAAGCCGGCAGGGAGAGGTCCCGTCACCTGGGTAGGTATGGCGCAGACCTCCCCTGGCAGCCGAAAATCAGTGTCCTCCTGGATGATCAAATCAAGCCCTGCACTTCCAGCAGTCGCCGCCCTCATAGAGTCTATGGATTTTAAGGCAGAGGAACGGTTGTCTGAGTGGGAAACACCCCCGTTTGGCCCTGGGTTCGGGGGGAACCCGTCGCGCGGTTTCCCGACCCGCTACGACACTGATTAGCCCAGTGATAGCCCTTCTGACACTTGGGGCACTTCTTTGAGGGTCGAGCGGGTGCCTTTGATGAGCGGCACTCCCGCTGAAAGTGACCCTCCTTACCACAGCGGTAACAACGCTTCCCCTCCCTCCCGGTTTTTCTCAGGGCGGCAGCCAGAACTCCAGCCTTATGGGCTTGTGTGCCGATGTTCTGGCACGCCCGTAGCATGTCTGAGAGCTCTAAAATGCCAGAGGCTTGCGCCGTCTGGAGAGCACGGCGGCAATCCTCGTTCGCATTCTCAACCGCCATTTTTAACAGGATCTCCTGAGCTGCCGCAGCGTTATCCACCTGTCGGAGGATAGCCTCCTGCAATCTGTTGGTAAAATCCAGAAAGGACTCTGATGCACCCTGACGGATACTGACAAAGCTTTTTGTAGGCTTGCCTGAATCCGGGACCTTCCGGAAAGCATGCTGGGCGCAGGTGGAAATGAGGGGGAAGAGGACCTGAGGGAGTTGAGTCTGCATCTCAACGGTAACAAACTGTCCCTCCCCTGCCAATTGCTCATAAATAATAACACCTTCTGCTCTATGAATCTGGGCCTGGCGTTCCGCCTCCTGCCGATACTCACTAAGCCAAATAACATACTGACTGGGTGACAGCATCATGCGCAACAGCGCCTTCCAATCTTCAGGGATCAAGGAGTACCCACTACCTAGCCCTTCAATGAGACCACGCACAAACGTGCTAGTCAGACCGAACTCGCGAATCGCTTTCTTTACCTCTCTAATCACCGAGTAAGGCAAAGTAACCCAGGTTCCAACCGGGTTGCCCTGGTCGTCATTCTGCCAGGTCACCGGACAAACTGAGACCAGCTCAGCCAGCTCCTCTGCTGTAAGATCTGAGCGAGTCTTCGCTGCGTGAACCATTTGTTGCACCAGCGAAAGCCTCTGAGCAGATGCAGACGACCTCCCGGGGGGGCCCCGAAGCATGGGGTCCTAGGGGGGGATGGTAATCACACACCGGCTCCGGCGGGGAAGGTAAGGGAGGCGGTGGTAATAAAGGCACTGGGGGCGAAGCAGGGAGAGGGATGGCTGCAGGAGCCGACGGCGGTGGCGGAATTGGCAGCCCCTCTATTGGCGCGGGAGAAGGTTCTTCCGAGGCGACACACTGTGTTGCATCGGTAGGAGGGGGGGTGGCTGCAGGAGCCGACGGGCGTGGCGAGATCACCAGCCTCGCGAGGGAGGGCCTGTCCGAGGCGACACGCTGTATCGCATCGCGGCAGAGGTGCCAGGCATGTAAAGCCTGCACGGGCGCCCGAGGCTCTTCATGCAATGTCTGGCCCAACCGCTCCCAGTCCGCTAGCTTAAGGGTTCCGGCTTCAGGGTACCACGGGCACTGGGCACTCACCTCCTGTAACAGGAGAGTGAGTTCTCGAGTGGGGCAGTCATGCTGAGCCTTACGCAGCAAATACTGTAGCTCATTGCGATGTTGCACTTGCAAAGCAGAGAGGGAGCTTCCCATACTTACCACAACGAAAAATACTCACCGGGATCCACGAAGCGGATGAGTGACGCGTCTGAAACCCTTGCCGGGCGAGGTGAGTGCTGAGGGCCCCACGTTTGGGCGCCAGTTGTGGCGGTTCAATGATGAGACAGAACACAGATTTATTCAAGCAAGCAAGCTGGTCAGCTGAAATGGGCTGCCGCCTGTCAGCTTTCCACCTTCCCTTTTATTATATTTCTCCCCCCTGCGCATTACCTACTTTCCACCGCAAAGAGACACAACAAAGGAATGCATGACTTTGATTAATATTCTTATTTTTCAGCCTCTATCTACTACAATCCTAATTCTCAGGCCTTGAGGCCAGGCCAAGGAAGCTTCCCACGATTCCTGTCCTTTAATTAACTTCCCAGGGTTCATATCTGGTCCTCGTCCTTGGACGGAGCAATGTGTTGCTCCTACACAACGGTCAGGGTGTGCCCTGACTGTTTCCAGGTGGATGGACTAAACATGAGCCCTTCAAAGTGGGAGCCTGCAGCACCATCTAGTGGGCAAAGGAGAAATCACTGGCTTCTGGACCTCTGTGCACCATTGGTTCGGTTCACATGGAAAGCTGTGTCACACCAGGTTGGGAAAACGGGGCTCTGCTGCACGACATCATCCTCTGGAATGACTCAACCCGATAGGACACCTCCTACGATACACTGCTATGAGTGACGCTCTCAAACAGGTCCCCACAGCTCCCCAGCCTCCCCCCACCGGGAGGCAGGTGTGAGAGGATTGTTGTCCGAACTGACAGAGGGAGAAATGAAGGCTGAGAAAGGCACAGGGCCTTGTCTTACATCAAACAACCTGTCAGGATAGAGTTGGGAACAGGACCCGTGTGTCCTGACTTTCAAACTAATCATCATTCTATGATGAGATAACTGGCTCTGTGGTTGAGGGGAAAGCAGTGGACATGTTGTTCCTTGACTTTAGCAAAGCTTTTGACACTGTCTCCCACAGTATTCTTGCCAGCAAGCTAACGATGTATGGGCTGGGTAAATGGACTATAAGGTGGATAGAAAGCTGGCTAGATTGTTGGGCTCAAAAGGTAGTGATCAATGGCTCCATGTCTAGTTGGCAGCTGGTATCTAGTGGAGTGCCCCAAGGGTCGGTCCTGGGGCCAGTTTTGTTCAATATCTTCATTAATGATCTGGAGGATGGCGTGGACTGCACCCTCAGCAAGTTTGCAGATGACACTAAACTGGGAGGAGAGGTAGATACACTGGAGGGTAGGGATAGGATACAGAGGGCCCTAGACAAATTAGAGGATTGGGCCAAAAGAAATTTGATGAGGTTCAACAAGGACAAGTGCAGAATCCTGCACTTAGGACAGAAGAATCCCATGCACCGCTACAGACCAGGGACCGAATGGCTAGGCAGCAGTTCTGCAGAAAAGGACCTAGGGGTGACAGTGGACGAGAAGCTGGATATGAGTCAGCAGTGTGCCCTTGTTGCCAAGAAGGCCAATGGCATTTTGGGATGTATAAGTAGGGGCATTGTCAGCATATCGAGGGACATGATCGTTCCCCTCTATTCGACATTGGTGAGGCCTCATCTGGAATACTGTGTCCAGTTTTGGGCCCCACACTACGAGAAGGATGTGGAAAAATTGGAAAGAGTCCAGCGGAGGGCAACAAAAACGATTAGCGGACTGGAGCACATGACTTATGAGGAGAGGCTGAGGGAACTGGGATTGTTTAGTCTGCGGAAGAGAAGAATGAGGGGGGATTTGATAGCTGTTTTCAGCTACCTGAAAGGGGGTTCCAAAGAGGATGGCTCTAGACTGTTCTCAGTGGTAGCAGATGACAGAACAAGGAGTAATGGTCTCAAGTTGCAGTGGGGGAGGTTTAGGTTGGATATTAGGAAAAACTTTTTCACTGGGAGGGTGGTGAAACACTGGAATGCGTTACCTAGGAAGGTGGTGGAATCTCCTTCCTTAGAAGTTTTTAAGGTCAGGCTTGACAAAGTCCTGGCTGGGATGATTTAGCTGGCAATCGGTCCTGCTTTGAGCAGGGGGTTGGACTAGATGACCTCCTGAGGTCCCTTCCAACCCTAATATTCTATGATTCTATGATCAGTCTGGAGTTTCACACACTGAATGATCAGAATAAAGTCACCTGCAATGAGCTACAGACCAACAACCATTCACAGTGATTCTTCAGCAAGTGTTTTAGAAGCACGAGAACACCAGCGAGAACCAGGGATGGCTCAGAGACAATCAGCAGCGAGAAGGAGAACAATTCACCAAGCAGATGATTGGTTCTGACTTATTTGCTGGGCGTTAAACGAGAACAACGAAGTCCTGAGTCTCCTCCCTGCCACGAGACCCCCTGCTGAGCCAATCAGCGTGGAGACTCTGGCGGTGGGCTGAGGGTTCCCCGGATGGCCCAGGGATGGCTCAGGTCACCGGTGAGGATCACTCTCAGAGCACGCTTCCTGTCCCATCTCTTTGGGTGGCCATGGGGGGTCTCTGAGATCCCCCTGCCCTGCAGTCTGTCCTCCCTGGCCGTTGTCATGGACTCTCTGTGAGGTCACCGCCTCCCAACCTCCTTTCACCAATCCGCTGAGTGCTGCAAAAGGCCCTTGTGATGTCACTGCCACCCCGACCCCTGCCCTGCAGGGCTCATGTCCTGCCCCGAGCCGGCTCCTGTGCGTGTTTGAGCTGCTCCCCCTGGGTCACCCCCACACACTCAGTGGTCGTGCAAGGGTTCACGCAGGCCACATGTGGAACCATCAGAGGATGCTCAATGTGCCGCACTCGGTTTTGCAGAGATTTGGAGACTTGAAGGCCAGAAGAGACTGTTAGATCATCTCATCTGGCCCCCCTACACATCACAGGCCTCCTGTATGGCGCAGTAGCGAGTTTTGGACCAAAGCAGACTCGAGAAAGGCATCTCACCAAGGGATGGAGGAAGCACCACTTCCCTTGGGACTCTTGAGGAAATTGATGCTGTGGGGGGCAGGGAATTGACCCCAAGGCCACACTTGTGAGTCTGTATCATAACACACATGCACAACAGCACTGCGCAAAGTATGTACACGTCACCTTAACTCTGATGTTTCCTAACGTTTAAAGGCCTGGTCTCCAGGGTGTTCTTTGTGCTTCTAGATCTATTGTGGGGAGAGATGCAATCATTTAGTTCAGAGTGGGAGCCGTGTTAGTCTGTATCAGCAAAAAACAAAAACAAAACGAGGAGTAGTTCTGGCACCATCAGAGTTAAGGTGACGTGTACATACTTCGCGCAGTGTTGTTGTGCATGTGTGTTATGATACAGACTCACAAGTGTGGCCTTGGGGTCAATTCTCTGCCTCCCACAGCATCAATTTCCTCCAGGCTACCAAGGGAAGTGGTGCTTCCTCCATCCCTTGATGAGATGCCTTTCTTGAGTCTGCTTTGGTCCAAAACTCGCTACTGCGCCATGCAGGAGGCCTGTGATGTGTAGGGGGGCCAGATGAGATGATCTAACAGTCGCTTCTGGCCTTCAAGTCTCCAAATCTCTGCAAAACCGAGTGCGGCACATTGAGCATCCTCTGATGGTTCCACGTGTGGCCTGCGTGAACCCTTGCACGACCACTGAGTGTGTGGGGGTGACCCAGCGGGAGCAGCTCAAACATTCAGAGGAGCCGGCTCGGGGCAGGACATGAGCCCTGCAGGGCAGGGGTGGGGGTGGCAGTGACATCCCAAGGGCCTTTTGCAGCACTCAGCTGATTGGTGAAAGGAGGTTGGGAGGCGGTGACCTCACAGAGAGTCCACGACAACGGCCAGGGAGGACAGGCTGCAGGGCATGGGGATCTCAGAGACCCCCGGGCCTTTGCTGCAGGGAGTCTCCTTCTTGAGGTGTCCCCTTGAGGACTGAGAGAGAATTCAGGGTCTCGTATGTGAGCGCGAGGTGGAGCCTCTCTGGAGTTTTCTCCTTTCCCACTGCTCATTGAGCGAGAAGACAGACGTCCCCGTGGAGAAGGTAAGAGCCCCAGAGAGGTTTCGTACCGAGGGTGCCTGATCCACCCGGTGCTGGCCAAATTCTCGGCACTGAAAACAGGAGGTTAAGGTGGGACAATTTTCCCCCAGCTAGGCCTTTGTCCCTTCGAGACCTTGGGGTTTGTCTTTTTTGGTTTCCCTTTTCCTGCTTCCCTCCCTCCATTGGCAAGGAGGGGGCTGCTCTGTCGCCCTCATGGTGGGAGGCCTCCCAAAGAGATGGGACAGGAAGCGTGCTCTGAGAGTGATCCTCACCGGTGACCTGAGCCATCCCTGGGCCATCTGGGGAACCCTCAGCCCACCGCCAGAGTCTCCACGCTGATTGGCTGAGCAGGGGGTCTCGTGGCAGGGAGGAGACTCAGGACTTTTTTGTTCTCGTTTAAGGCCCAGCCAATAAGCCAGAACCAGTCATCTGCTTGGTGAATTGTTCTCCTTCTCGCTATTGATTGTCTCTGAGCCGTCCCTGGTTCTCGCTGGTGTTCTCGTGCTTCTAAAACACTTGCTGAAGAATCAGTGTGAATGGTTGTTGGTCTGTAGCTCATTGCAGGTCCCTTTATTCTGATCATTCAGTGTGTGAAACTCCAGACTGATGGTACGTTTGAAAGTCAGGACACCCGGGTCCTGTTCCCAACTCTATCCCGACAGGTTGTGTGATGGAAGACAAGGCCCTTCACCTTTCTCAGCCTTTGTTTCTCCCTCTGTCAGTTGGGGAGAACAATCCTCTCACACCTGCCTCCCGGTGGGGGGAGGCTGGGGAGCTGTGGGGACCTGTTTGAGAGCGTCACTCATAGCAGTGTATCGTAGGAGGTGTCCTATCGGGTTGAGTCATTCCAGAGGATGATGTCGTGCAGCAGAACCCCGTTTTCCCAACCTGGCATGACAGCTTTCCATGTGAACCGAACCAACCGTGCACACAGGTCCACAAGCCGGCGATTTCTCCTTTGGCCGCTAGATGGCTATGCAGGCTCCCACTTCCCCCTTCTTTGGTCAGCGCAATGGGGGTTAGTCTCCCCAAAAAGAACGCCCGTCTCGCTTTGAACGTTCCTTGATGTGCACCCTGTGGACTGTCGGGATACGTGTCCAAAAGTTGCAGGGCTTGTTTCATGGTCTCCACAATGACAATCTTTCTTCCTTTTCAGACGTGGCGACCTTTTTGGTCAAGATCCTTGATTATTCGGGGACTTATCCCGGAAGACCCAAAGTATTTGGGACATAAGACTTGTCTGGAAGGGCGCACAGGGCTAAAGTGTTTTTGGCCATAGCAGGTGCCTTGTCGCAAGAATGACATCCATCCCCCTTCCAAACAAGCCCCAAATGAGCTGTTACCAGAATTGCCCTTAACCTTGGGGTACGCCCATTTGTTAGGGTTACTCTTCTGGTGGGGGGAGATTCTGCAATTCTGTCAATGTGCTGCTTGTGTCACTTGTGTTTTCCTATGGAGCGCTACTCCTTCCTTCTGCAAGTTCCCTCCCAATGGAGCTACCCTGCAGGACCTCGGTTCCCCAGGGCTGGGGTCTTCCAGCCCCCAAATGTGACGAACATGAACAGACACACAGGCAGACACACATGAACATAGCATGTCAGAGAGGACTGGGTCATCAGCACTCGCAAGCTGACCCCTGATGTGTCCCGGGACTCAGTGGGCTGGATCGAACAGCAATTTAAATCTGGTCCCCTCATACGTCCTTGGCCTCCGCGGGCTGGGCTGAGCAACACCTTAATCTGCCACCCTCCTCTGCCCCCAGGTTCAGCACCTCCCTATCCCCACCTTCACCCCACAACCATTCTGCTCGTAACCCACTTGCTGAGCAAACCCCCGAGGATTTTTGGGGCTGCAGGGATCTTTAGCTTGGGTACAAGGAGCGTTGCTGCAGTGAATGGAGAAGCCAAAAACACCCGTGGAGGTGGGGTGGGGGGCTAGTAAACTATAACTGATCACAGGAGGCAGGGTCAGGAGGCTATTCCTAGAGAGAGACAGAGGCACAGAAAGAGACAGATGGATCTCAGCACTCCTTGAAGCTGGAGTCGATCAGGGTTCCCAGGTGGCCTTGGTAGCTGAGGGACCGGAGCGCTGGAGCCAGGCAGAGCCCCCAGCACAATCAGTCAGGAAAAGCGAATGAGGAGGACTTGTGGCACCTTAGAGACGAACCAATTTATCTGGGCATAAGCTTTCATGGGCTAAAGCCCACTTCATCAGATGCATGCAGGGGAAAATACAGCAGGAAGATATAGATATAGATATATCGATACAGAGAAGACGAGAAAATGGCGGTTGCCATACCAACTGTTAACGAGACCAGTCGATGAAGGTGTGTGACGTGGTGTGTGTGTGTGTGTGTGACGTGTGTTGTTGTGTGTGTTTGTGTCTGTCTGTGTGACGTGTTGTGTGTCGTGTTGTGTGTCACGTGCTTTGTTTCATGTGTGTGTGTGAGAGACCTGTTTGTGTGTGTGTGATGTGTTGTGTGTGTGATGTGTTGTGTGTGTTTGTTTGTGCGACATGCGACGTGTTGTCTGTGCGATGTGCAACGTGCAACATATTGTGTGTGTGACGTGCGACGTTTTTGTGTGTGACATGCGACACACGACGTGTTGTGTGTTTGACGTGCGGTGAGCAACGCGTGACGTGCGACGTACTGAGTGTGCGTGCGACGTGCGATTTATTGTGTGTCCGACATTCGAAGTGTTGTGTGTGTTACGTGCGACGCGCGATGTGTTGTGTGTGCAGGTGTGACGTGCGACATGCAACGTGTGATGTGCGAAGTGTTTGTGCGACGTGCGGCGTGCGATGTGTTATGTGTGTCCGCACGACGTACAACATGCCATGTGTTGTATGTGTGACGTGTTGTGTGTCATGTTGTGTGTGTTACGTGTTGTGTTTTGTGGTGTGTGTGTCTGTGTCTGTGTGAGACGGGTTCTGTGTCGTGTTGTGTGTGTGTGAGAGAGACACGTTTGTGTGTGTGACGTCTTGTGTGTCATGTTGTATGTCACATTGTGTGTGTTTGTGTGTGTGACGTGTTTCTGTGTGTGTTTTTTGTGCGACTTTCATGCATGTGTGGGTGCAATGTGTTGTGAGTATCCGTGCAACATGCAACCTGCGACATGTTATGCGCGACATGCGATTTGTTTCTGTGTGTGTTGTGTTGTGTGTGTGTCGTATTGTGTTGTGTGTGTGAGATGGGTTGTGTGTCATGTGTGTGTGTGAGATGTTTTTGTGTGTGTGTGTCGTGCTGTGTGTGTGTGTGATGTGTTGTGTGTCTTGTTTTGTGTCATCTAGAGTTGTGTGATTTGTGTGTCTGGTGTTGTGTTTGTAGTGCCATATGACGTGGCGTGTGTGTGTGTGTGACATGTTTTGTGTAGTGTTCTGAGTTTGTGTCATGTTCTGCGTCATGTTGTGTGTGTTTGTGTCTGTCTGTGTGACGTGTTGTGTGTGTTTGTGTGTGTCATGTTGTGTGTGTTTGTGTGTGTGTCGTGTTGTGTTATGTGTGTGTGTGTGCGATGGGTTGCGTGTCTTGTTGTGTGCGTGCATGAGATCTTTTTGTGTGTGTGAAGTGTTATGTGTGTGACGTGTTGTGTGTCGCGTTGTGTATGTTTGTGGGACCTTTTGTGCGTGTGTGTCGTGCGACGTGCAACGTGCGACATGCGTGCATGCGACGTGTTGTGTGTATCCATGCAACCTGCAACCTGCGACGTGTTGTGTGGGACGTGCGACGTGTTTCTGTGTGTGTCGTTGTGATAAGAAAGGGCTGACATGCTAGTTTCTATAAATGTTTGTTTAATAAGTTTGCTCTTCTGACTTCGCAGGAGTTACTAACTCCGCAGACGCGAGTAAAGTAGTTGAAGCCTTAGGCCGAGGTCGAGCTGACCTGCGAGGAAGGCTGGAGAAGCAGCTGCCAAACCAGTGGGGGCCGCCCGTTATCCCTGGAGCTAAGGGAGAAGAGCTCATTGTCCTCAGGAGTGCGTCTGGCACCCGCAACGGCCTGTCAGCAACAAACCTGCCCAGTCGGGAAGAGCAGAGACCCCGACTCAAACGAGGGGATGGGACTTGGGACGTGGGCGAGGGCGGTGTTACCAACCGTCGAGGGTACACACGCTTGCAATGTCCGAGGGGCGGGGTCCCTCTCCGGAGGCCCCCAGCTCAGGCTGTATTTCGGCGGCCTAATAAAGGACGCTTGTAGAAACTGGACTCAGAGTTGAGAAGTTCGTGGGATCCTAGAGTCGAATCGAACACCTAAATTGGTGAGAGACCGGCTACCTCATTTTTCCTTTGACAGTCGTGTTGTGTGTGTTTGTGTGTGTGAGCCGTTTTGTGTCTCGTGTTGTGTGCGTCGTGATATGTGTGTGTGTGACGGGTTGTGTGTGTGTGTGTGAGACGTCTTGTGTGTCATGTTGTGTGTGTGTTGTGTGTTGTCTAGAGTGTTGTGTGGATTGTGTGTGTGGTGGTGTGTTTGTGGTGACATGTGAAATGGTGTGTGGGGTGTGTGTGTGAGACGTGTTTTGTGTAGCGTTGTTTGTGTGTGACGTGTTGTGTGTCGTGTTTCTTTGTGTCTGTCTGTGTGACGTGTTGTGTGTCATGCTCTGTGACGTGTTGAGTGTGTGTGGTGTTGTGTTTTTGGTGTCATGTGATGTGTTGTGTGTGACGTAGTGTGTGTGTGTGTGAGACGTGGTGTGTGTCATGTTGTGTGTGTTTGTGTCTGTCTGTGTGATGTGTGTTTTATTGTGTGTGTGACATGTGTGTAGTGCTTTGTGTCTGTGCGACGTGCGGTGTGCTGTGTGTGTGACGTGTTGTGTGTGTGTCTTTGTGGTGTGGTGTGTGTGTGTGATGTTGTGTGTGTATATTGTGTTGTGGGCCATTTTGTGTGTCATATTCAGTGTGTGTGTGGTGTTGTGTGTGTGCTGTCATGTTATGTGTTTTGTGTGACATGGTGTGTGCAGTGTGTGTGTGTCGTCTTGTGTGTGTTTGTGTGTGTGTGACGCATTGGGAGTGTTGGGTGTCATCTAGAGTGTTGTGTTGAGTGTGTGTGATGTGTTCTGTGTCGTTGTGTGTGTGTGTCTATGTGGATGTCTGTGATATGTTGTTTGTCAGGTTGTTTGCCTGTGTTGTGTGCCGTTTTGTGTGTTGTGCTGTGTCTGTGACGTGTTGTGTGTCGTGTTGTGTGTTTGTGTGTGTGACATGTGTGTAGTGTTTTCTGTCTGTGTGATGTGATGTGTGTCGTGTTGTACGTGTGTGAGACATGTTTGTGAGTGTGACGTGCGACGTGCTGTGCGTCCATGCAATGCGCAACGTGTTGTGGGTGTGAAGTGCGATGTGCTGTGTGTATGACATTCAATGCGACGTGTTGTGAGTGCGACGTGCGAAGTGTTGTGTGTGTCCATGCAATGTGCGACGTGCATTGTGCAACAGGCGACATGTTGTGTATGTGATGTATGACGTGTTGTGAGTGCGTGCTACATGCAACATGTTGTGCGTGTGACATGCGATGTGTTGTGTCTGTGCGTGCGACACACACCACGTCACACACAAGACGTCTCATGACACCACAACCACACAACACACACTCAACATGACACACAAAACGACACACAACTCAACACACACACAACACAACACACAACATGTCACACAACACTCTAAATGACACACAACACACAACACGACACACAACACTACACACACACAACACAAAACACAACACAGCACACACACACTGAACACAAGACTCTGCACGGCACACAGCACACACACAAGACATCACACACACACAAACGTGTCTCACATACACACGTGGGCAAACGTGGCTGGTTGCTGTCAGGGTCTGCGTCTCCCTGCGGGTCCAGGGGCCTGGCTGCAGCTCCCGCCCCAGCCCTCCCCCCGGGGGCGTTTGCTGCTGCCCCTTCCCGTGTCCCGGCCCCTCCGGCCTGGGTGTGTGGCTGGTGGCTGGTCTGTGGAAACGCCTGTGGGATGCGGCTTCCTTCGAGTTCCCAAAGGGTTTGTTGGACTCGGGCACGAGTCTCCTTTACCGTGCGAGAGATCCCGGCATCACCTTTCCACCACGTCCTTGCCAAGGCTCCGTGCGCAGCTGAGCCGGGAGGGTTTTTTCACCTGTGTTTTTCTCCACCATCCTGCCTGCAGAGGGAGAGCTGCATTCGGGTCTGACTGTGGTGTGTTGGTCAAGGTGTCGGATTCTCACTCAGGGCGGGAGAGAGTGTGGAGAAGACCTTGGAAAGGTGAAGTCGGGGGCAGGACTTTTTGAGGTGCCTGTTTTTGTGGGGGTTTGTTGAATGTTGTTTTTTGCTGAAATGGAGAGAAAGGTTGTTGGCTTTTCGGCCTGAAGGCTTGTTCTGTCCAGCAGCCCAAACTGCCAGCCTTGTTTCGCCTGCTTAATGCTGGACAGTGTTGCCGACACCCAGTGCCGAGAGGCAAAACAACAGCAGGGGGGAGGGGTTCATTACCCGGTGTGCGTCACCCAAGAATCACAACGGGGTGGAGAAGCAGAAAAGATTATTTGAAGCTTCAGAAAGGTCCAGGGAGAATAGAATCTCCAATCCTGCACCCAGAGCAGGAAGTTACACAGGCTTTTATCCATCCTTTCTTCAGCATACTTATCCAATAGCAAGCTGCCCTAAGTATCCATCTAGCCAGCCAATCCAGTTCCCAGCTAGTTCCCTTGTTTTTTGTATCATTTGTTAACCTCTACATAAAGCTGCTTCCTTCAGCATTGTTCTTCCATATCTGCCCTGTTTGGCCTTGTTTAGTTTCAGGCTGTCTGACTCTGCAACATATTGTTGCAGATCCACAGCATAACTGCTGCGAGTGCCTGCAGGCAGGGGGGCGAAGGACACTTGGGCCTAGTGCGAGGGGGCTTCATCGACACTCGTGGTCTTCCATCCCCTCGAGTTACCTAGTGGCCATGCCCCAGTGTCCCCAACAACAGGGACAGGGTCACGTTAGCAGCTCTGACTCTTTTGGAGCCCCTTGACTCGACTGAAATGACCACAAAAGTTCCCACCCCCTGTGTGAGTAGCATGTGGGACTGAGCCTCTTTTTTCCTTTCTCCCCTCTCGGATGTCAGAAGCACCCTAGACATGTGCATGGCTCCTTCCCCTTCACATGGCATGATAGTGGGCACAGGCTGAGAGAAAACAACTATCCCAGGGCCAAGTGCAAAGTGGGGAAGGTGACTGGTGGGGTCGGACTCTCCTTTGGGTTATTACAAACCCGGGGTTCCTGCATTTCCTCCAAAACAAAACCTGTTTTCTAAATCGCTTCTCTGCTAAGGCTGCGTCTACACTCCCCCTTGTGTCGGTAGAACGTATGTCGCTCAGGGGTGTGAAGAAGCCACCCCCCCGAGTGAGACAAGTTACACCGACCTAAGTGCTGGTGTGGACAGTGCTCTGTCATTGATTTCCCCGCAGTAATAGGCTTCATCTCTCGCTCTGCAGAGCCAAGCCTCTCAAAGCCTTTCAAGGAATCCTCGGGTGCTTCAGGGGTGTCTGTGCTGAGGACAGCTGAATTAATGTGAACTGGCTGAGGCTTGGTTTTTCTCAGCTCAGGGCCCTGATTTATCTGGTGCTCTGGGTAGTTCCCCTGATCACAATTCCTCAGGCTCTTCCTTGAGAGGAGATTTATCATGGGAACTACGCGGAGAGGAATGATCCTGGGGAAGTCAGTGCCGAGCCTCCCAAATCTGCACCTTTGTCTTTGTTTAATGAACAGATGGAAGATCAAAGCATTGTATTCAATCCTTGAAGTGTCCATCCCATTTCTGTGCACACTGGACTTGAAAAGTTGTCCTTCTTCGTCTGTACACCACACGTGTCCATTTTAAATCAAAAGATGCATAATGAGCCATGGGCTACTTCCCTATGACACAGAGGGTCACAAACATGGTAGTGAAGAGGACAGATTACTAAGTAATCACAGTGGGTTTCAGCCCCGTAGGATCACCTGGAAGGATTTTTCTTTCCTTTCAAAAGAGCAGAACCCAAACCCCTTTCAGAAGATGCAGGGAATCTTACAGTAAATTCTTCCCACATGGTCCCCTTTGTAAAGCCAGTCTGTCAGAGCTTGCCTTAGCACAAGAAAATAATGCCAGGCAGTGGTAAGCACACAAACAAGACTTTATTTACGAGCGGGAAAAGGACTAGGCTAGGCTAGAGAAGGGGTGGATTAACAGAACTCTGGAAGTGCTCCAGTCTCCCAAACAATTACACCCAGGAGGTCATGTTGATGTTCTCTCTCCCTTCTCTTGCAGGGACAGCGATGGACAGCTGCTGCTCTCTTGACATTGGACGTCAGGGAGGGACTCCATGATGGACACAGGAATGGGTGAGTAGACCTAACTAAAAACCCTCCCTATCCCTCTTTGCGTCGTCTCTGCCTGGATGTTAGACCCTATCTACGCGGATTCAATCCGTGCGTGGGAGTGTGCTTCCCAACCCAAACTAATATAGGAAATGGCTAAAGGTCACCAGATTCTTTTCCCAAGTCCAAGATGGCCACCTGACAGATAACCCAAAAGGTACATGCCTTTCTTCCCTTCTTTCAGGAAAATTTGGCCGGGGCAACCAGCATTTTACACACCCGGAGACTGGTGTTAAGGAAAAGTTAGCACATGTGACTCCATTTTGGTTTGGGGCCCACCATTGTTTAAATGCCAGCACATCATACACCAGGAGGAGTGATCCTTAGATACTGAATCCCTGTGAAAATCCTCCTCCTTGTCTCCAGCCTGCCTTGACTCCCAGTATCTGGTTTTTGTTAGTCTCTAACTCCCTGTCTCTTGGCCTTGATGTGAGGCCTCCCATCCTGATAATAAAAGTTACTGATGCATGGCTTTAGGACCATGCTGTGTAATTAACATACTGGTTTAGCATGAGGAATGCACCAAGCAGGGATAGGTGGTAGATAAGAAAAGGGTTTGTTTATTGGCTAAGGTTTCCGAAAAAAGTATATAACCTTTGTATAATCTGTATTCAGGGTCCCCTCCTGGCTAGCAGGGGGGCACCACGCTTGAGCGTAATAAACTTAGTGTCTTTTGGGAACTCTGCAGTTGTGGACTTTGTTTCTGTGCCTCAGCCTAGATTCGAACTGTGCGTGTCCTATCAGGTATAATTCGCAGCACTGGTGTGCGTGTCCTACCAGGTGTAATTCGTAGCATTTGTGTGCGTGTCCTACAAGGTATAATTCGCAGCAGTTGTGTGCGTGTCCTACCAGGTGTAATTCGTAACACTGGATTTGACCAATCGGGACGTTGCGGGGCAGGGTGACCCATGCAGAAGGGGGTTGTATATCCCCTCTGAGAACTCCTCCCTGTGTCCTCTACCAAATGAAGTCGGCGTCAGCCCCGTAGGACCACCCCGAGAGGGGATTTGACCAAAGAAGGGAAGTGCTGCAGTGGAGTGACCTGCCCGCAACAGGATCCCGTGGTCCCTCTAAAACGTCCCCAAACCACCCTCTAGCAGTTGGCGAGGGTTTCACTTCCACCTTAGGCCATCTCAGAAGGGAAATGTGTACCAATCCAGAACAGGTATAGCCCGAAGGTCTAGGCCACGGTTTCTTCAAAAGACATCCTTGGAACGAGACGGGCTCTTCCCCGCAGTGTTGTGTTGCGACTTCCAGGACGATGCTGCCAGCCACGCAAACATGGAGCTCCAGAGATCGGCGGCTTCTGGCCTAGACCTTCGGGCACTGCCTATTCTGATCGTTACGTTTCCCTTCTGGGATGGCCTAAAGCGTGTGTGCGAAACCCTGACTGATTAGCAGAGGACGGTGCGGGGATTTCATGGAGGGGTGGTGGACCCCTCTTGCAGGCAGGTCACCCCACCACGGCACTTACCCTGTTTGGTGAAATCCCCTCTCTGGTTGGTCCTAAGGGGCTGAGGCCCACCCCAAGTGGGAGGAGCTCTCGGAGGGTCACGTGACCCACTTCCGGATGGGTCACTCTGCCCCAGAACATTCCCCAATTGCTCAAATCCATTCCTGAGGCAGGTGGATGGAGATAAAACACCCCCAGATTGGTAAAGGAGTGGGAGGATCTCTTAGAGGGGTCACATGGCACTCCTTGCTTCTACTCCTGTTTGCATCTTGACCCCAAAAGTCTTATGTCATGGGGTCGGTCTCATGGTGACAGATGAGCGATGTCTGAGGAGTGAAGGGGCGAGGTCCCATGGTTGACATCAAATAACTTCCCTAAGCCTCAGGGTAGTTTGGCCAAATGCCCAGTGTCAAAATGGCTGCCCTCCCATGCAGTGTTGTGTGTCCCAATGCCCAGAGTCAGTGCGACCGTCCTCTCCGTCGGGGCTGTGTGGCCCAGCGACCAGAGTCCGTGCAGCCACCCTCTCCGTCGGGGCTGTGTGGCCCAGCGACCAGAGTCCGTGCGGCCGTCCTCTCCGTCGGGGCTGTGTGGCCCAGCGACCAGAGTCCGTGCGGCCGTCCTCTCCGTCGGGGCTGTGTGGCCCAGTGACCAGGGTCCGTGCTGCTGCCCTCTCCGTCGGGGCTGTGTGGCCCAGCGACCAGAGTCCGTGCGGCCGCCCTCTCCGTCGGGGCTGCGTGGCCCAGCGACCAGAGTCCGTGCGGCTGCCCTCTCTGTCCAGGGCTGCATGGCCCAGCGACCAGAGTCCGTGCGGCCACCCTCTCCGTCGGGGCTGCGTGGCCCAGCGACCAGAGTCCGTGCGGCCGTCCTCTCCGTCGGGGCTGCGTGGCCCAGTGACCAGAGTCCGTGCGGCCGCCCTCTCCGTCGGGGCTGTGTGGCCCAGCGACCAGAGTCCGTGCGGCCTGTCCTCTCTATCAGGGCTGTGTGGCCCAGTGACCAGAGGTCCGTGCGGCTGCCCTCTCCGTCGGGGCTGTGTGGCCCAGTGACCAGGGTCCGTGCGGCTGCCCTCTCCGTCGGGGCTGTGTGGCTCAACGCTCAGAGTCCATATGTCTGTCCTGTCTCTTACGCCCGTGTGGCCCGATGGCAACGGACAATATGGTTACTCTCTCCCTCAATGCTGTGTGGCCCAACGGCCGGAGTCAGTATAGCTGCCCGTCAGTGCAGGGCTGTTTGGCTGAGAGTTCAGAGGCAAGATGGTTGCCCCTCCTCTTGGGGCTGTGCAGTCTAGTGGGTCAATGGGGACGTGGGCAGCCACCAAAGGATGGATGGCAGCCAGGGCAGGTGGACCCAGGCCCTCGTTACTCCACCGGCTCCTCGCCCAGGGCCTCGTCCGTGGCCAATGTGTTTGCCATTGAGTCAGTGGGGATCCAGCCTGGGGATGACAATGGCTAGTTCACCCAGGTTACTTCCTAGGAGATGTCTCTAGGCCATGGGCTGGGGGTCTCTGGATTCCCGGCGTGGGAAACTCCCAGAGTCTCCGATCTCCCTTGCATGTTTGCAGGCCCCCGGGGATGCGGCTGGGTCTCGGCGCCTCGGAGCTCTGCAGTCAGGGGCTTGAGCTGTTTCTGGACTGGAGCCTACAGTGTGCATCCTCCATTTTCAGCGGTCTGCCTAGCGTGAGCTGAGCTGCTCCCTTACACTCTGGTGCTCCAGTTGGAGCATGTCCGGCAGGGCTGGGGAGGGGCTTGGCTTTCTCCACCTAGACTATGGGGTTCTGTGTGGCTGGTTCAGCCCGGCACATGCTGCTCGGCCTCTTCTGTCTCCTCCTTCCCATGCAAAGCTGCTTTGCCGTCTCACAAGAGATGGGATCAGTGGTGGGCTCAATTGGCTGCTGTTGGCCTCTCGATGTCTGGAAGAGGGAGAAAGGGCAGGAACCCAAATGAGAAGAACAAAACCTTCAAGCAGGGTAGTTTTCCACGGCACAACCCCACCCCACTTTGCTGATGCTCACTGGCAACTTCCCTGAGAGCTGGCATTTCTTCAAGAGAGCACCCAACCCCCCGCAACCTCCGCTCCCCTGTGGGCTGGCAATGGTAAAAGGGAGTCGGGGAGAATTTCTCCTCTCTCCGCCTGGCTTTGATGAGTGAGGGAATCACATGCGAAAAGCTGTGTGAATATAGGGCTCTGTGCAGTGGGATGAGATGTCCTCCATGGTGCCCAAAGGTGGGGTTGTCCTGCCTTTGCAGTGACTTCCTTCTAGTGAGAGAGATTTCAGAGATCAGCTCCAGGGTTCTGCCCTGTACCAGTGTGTGGGAATGGGGCAGAAGTGGGGCAATGGTGCACTCAGGAAAGGAGTAGGGCTAAGGGGGGCCCAGGCTGCAGCCACTAAACCCCTGCCTGGCTGGGGTGGGGGCGAGGCGGCTCCGCACGCTGCCGTTCCTTTCCCCCCGCCAGCCACGTCAGCGCGACGAGCACCACACCGGGAACCTTTGTCCCGGGAGCTGATCTTGCCTGTAGGCTAAGTTCCCCCGCAGCTCCCATTGGCCGGGGATCGTTAATCCGGCCCTTGCCCTATTCCCCAGCCTGTTCCAATCCTGCTCTTGACTCCTGACTCCGGCTCCAACCCTTGGCTCCCCTCGGCTCGGCCTCCACCACTCTGAGCACGAGGCCCCAGCGCCACTGCTCCAACCACTGGGCCCAACCAGCCGTGCTTTGGCTTCTGACACCAGCGATATGGAGGAGTCGTTCACCTCACTGCTTTCCATGTGTATGGCCCTGCCTTGGTCAGCGCTGGTTTTCATCTGCCATGGTGCTGCCCAGTGACATGGCTTTCTTCGATCCCTTTGAACTTCTTCCAAGTCTTCTCTAGGCCTGACTAATCGACATCATTTTGGGTCATCTGCTGATATCCACCTTGTTGTTCAGCCCCGGTTCCAAACATAAGGACATAAGAAAGGCCACAGCAAAGGTCCATCTAGCCCAGTATCCTGTCTTCCGACAGTGGCCAATGCCAGAGGGAATGAAGGGACAGGCAATCATCTAGTGATCAGTCCCCTGTCCCCCATTCCCAGCTTCTGGCAAACAGAGTCTAGGGACACCAAAAAGTTGAGAAGCGTCTGTTGTATTTACCATAGCAGGACAAAGAGCTCTTCGGTGTCGGTCCCGGTTCCCTAGTCGAATGCAGAACCCAACACGAGATTTTCAAGCTGCTGCAAATATTTATAATATCTGTTGAGGATGTACCACGTAGTCCTGTCCGATTTCAAAGGCACTTCGTGAAAAGCTGAAACCAAGAGGAAATGGGTTGAAAACCCCATGGTGCTGATGTGACTGGTACCTAGGAAACCTCCCCTTCCGATGGCCATTGCCCCCTGCTATTCGCTCCCCAAGATTCTAAGGGCACAAGAACAACAACTCGGCTCCTCCCAAAATAGCCCTGGACAGAGAGGAGACCCCATTCTTGCCTAACTTCCCCCTCTGCTGGCAGACACTCCTCCACACACCCGTACACACAGACGGTTGGGGGCACTTGTTCTTTGGATGGAACAGGCAAGTGACAGCGGCAGCCACGTTAAACCATCCAACATTTAGGCCGAGATCCACAAAGGGATTTCGGCTCCTAACGTCTCCTGAAATCCTTTGTGGCCCTGTGCCTTCATTCCTGAAGAGCTCACAGGGAAAAGTGTTACCCATGTGCCCTCATGGGATTTCCTAGGAGCTGATAACCAATCTCGGAGTGAAGGTCCCTGGCCTGCAATCCCTCCATTCCAGGGAGGGCAGGTGATGAATCTTTCCCTACAGAGGGGAATCGTCATCATCATCATCATCATCATCCTGAATAACAAGAGCCATTTTCAATTCGGTCAGGCCTTCCTTTAGAGACTTTCTGACCTTGATGAAGACAGTCTCCCCACACAGCTCAAAGGCTACGTCTACACTAGGAGCTAGGGATGGAATTCCCCTGCTCCCGTGCACAGATTGTGGGACCTTGATGAAAGCTCGCGTGACCATCCTTCTTCCTTCAACGCTGTCCTTAGACTGAGAGGGACACATGCAAAGCTGTGTTCAGGCCCTGTGCTGCACCCCTGTGCTTCCCACAGAGGCCCAAACACACAGAGGTATTTTCTTACCTTCATACAGGCGGGAGATGCCATCTTCATTCACGGTTTCAGACAACAAATTGCAGTAATGGTGGATAGTATTTCCTAGACATACAATGAATACAATGGGTCTCATGGCTTTTCAGATCCTTCGCTGAAAACTGCTAATGATGCAGCCATTCCCCCAAGACACCCTTGGGAAATTCCAGACATTCCTTACATCTGTTCACAAAGCATGTTCAAGAAAGCATCAGACTCCCAGAAGTTACTGAGAGGCTGATTTCCAAAGGAGATTGAATTCACATCCCGCTGGTTTCCCCTAGGCACAGCCAAAGAGTTGTTGTGGGCGGGTGAAGTTGGTGCAGTCGATTCAGCTAAGTTGCTCCCATCATCTTGGAATACACGTTAATTCACACACAAACACACACACACACACCCCATTTTAGGATTCTGGTGCTGTTGGAGGGAACAGAGCAGCCGTCCAGAAAAGGGCTCTGAAGGAAGCATTGAGAAAAGATCAAGTGAATTTGCTCTGCTTACCAATGAATCGGGCTGCTGAATGTCTTATTGTTGTCTGTGAGCTTTCCAGGTACTGTAAGGCCTGGAACAGGAATTTGGGGATGTGGCTCTCGTTGTTCTGCATCTAGGAAGAAAGAAGGAAGAAATGCACAATATAGAAATGACATGTTCTTTCCACAGCGAATAGTCCAGGAAAGCCAAAGCATATAGCCAGGCCATGGCAACCGCCAATATGAACCCATACACCAGAGCAGCACCCCTCTGAAGTTCCTCTTGTGTTCTCCAGAACCTCAGCTTTCATTTTAAAAGACAAAAGTTTGAAGGTCGGAGAATTGTGGAGAAAAATGTCAACAATGTGAAGGGATTGTAACTCCTGCCGAAATGAGCCAGCAGAGAGCCTGGAACGGAGTCCTGCAGCCCGACCGAAGCGGATGGGTACTCAGGGTGTGGGGTTAGAAAGGTCTTCCTCAAGTCCCCATTCAGCACTCTCAAGGCACAAGGAATTCACCTACCAAGCAGATCCAGACACACTTCAAGAGCTGTGAGGAGCCATCCCAGGCCATGCTGCGGAAGAGCGTCTTCAAATGAGCCCACCTGAGGAAGACTGCGCAGCGGAAGAGCGTCAGTTTACATGACTGCAAGAGAAGAGGAGACCAAGAGGGTTCTCCCTGAGACAGGGATAGTCTGGGGGACATGGAACCTTCCCCGTCCCTTCTTCTCCTGCTTTTCCTGCCAGTGGAGATTCCTGTCATTTGTTCTCCACAGGAGTGTGCTGAGGAGAGGAAAGGGAGAGTTGGCTGGAGAGAGCCAGAGCTGTCCTGTCCTTTGGATGGTTTGGGGCGGTTGCCCAGGGCCCCGTGCTTTGGGGGGCCCCGCACTTCAGGGGGACGCAGGCCCTGGGCCATGCCGGGGCCAGCAGCAGTACTCCCGGCCCCGCTACACTATGCCCCTCCTCTTTCCCAGAAGAAGGCTTTTCTTCCCAATTGTGCTGTGTGCTGTGAGGATGGATGAGGCACTTGGCTCCAGCATGGAGTGAAGCAGGGAGGAGAAGACTCCACTTGGGCAAGGGGCTCTGGCGATGAATGGAGTGGGGGCCCCAGGGGACACTGGCTCTTTGCTCTTAAGGCAATAATGACCATGGCACTTACCAGTGTCACACTCTCATCCTGGTCTTCAAGATGCAGCAGCAGGGGGAGCAAGCAGTGGATGATTTCCTGCTGCACCAAGGGTTTGTCGGGGTCCTGCACCCTGCTCACCACGTTGCCAAGCAGTACAATGGCAGCTGAGCGCACACTGCCCTTCTCCTGGCAATGACACACAGGGGGTGGGGACCCCCGGTTAAAGCCAGGCAGCATCAGAGCAGAACGCCACTGAGTGGTAATGCGAACGCTGCTCCGGTTCCCCCTGTGGGAACTACCTTGGCTGGCGGGAGCAGGGAGGCCACCAGGCCAGCGCCATAGACATCTTGTGCAGGGCCTGAGACCCTGTGCGGGACAGTGCAGCCCAGGGTGTCCCAGAGGCAGTTTCTGTCTGGAGAGCACAGAATCCGAGAAGATGAGGGGAGAGGGCAGGAAGGCTGCTGGAGACTGGTGTGGGGAAGGGGAGAAGCAGCTGCTGGAGCCTGGCAGGGACTGGCTGCTCCAAAAGACAGCATTTCTTTTGCTCTTGGGTGCCCCTGAGAGCCGGGCCATTCCTGACCCACCTCTTTCCTGCTGAGAATCCCCACCTCTTTGGGAGCCTGTGTTCTCCAGACAGCTGGTCATCTGCCCAGTGCCAGGCCCCCTCTCCCCCAGGCCAGGCTGCAGCAGGGGCTGGGAGCATGGCGCTGAGGCTGAGCTTTGGCGAGAAGAGCTCTGACAGGGAGGGTGGCTCAGCAGGAGATTCCCCACCCATGGCAGGGGCACTCCTTGGAGGCTCCATGGCAGGCTTGAGGGGCGGGAGGAAGGGGATGGGGGGAGAGAGAGACAAGGGCATCAGAGACAGGTGGAGGGGGGGAATGGGCTTCTTCTGGGGGTTCCAAGCCTTACATCATCAGTGAAGGGGCGAAGGCTGACTGCAATGTCCTGGGAGATGGAGCCAAGCCCCTCGCTGTTGAGGAGGTAGATGATGTCTGCAGCTTTATGCATGGCCTCCGTGGCATGCCCTCAATCCCTATCACAAAACATGGCCATGATTTCTGGCAGCTGGACTTGTAACAATTGCGCCTGCAGAAATGAAGAAGACAGCTCACTACTATCCAGGATGACAGCCTGGAGCACATGCTGGACCATCCCACTCCCACCTATGAGAAACCATGGAGGGCACATAGGGCAGAACGGAGGCAGAAAGTCATTCTTCTGTCACTCTGTGCCAGCTGCTCTCTGAAACCTTTGTCTTTGCTCACCGTGCCTCCCCATTGCATCACATCTGCAATCAGGGTTCAGCTCACAGGAGCAGGGAGCACGGCATGCCTTGATTTGCTCCGAAAGCACCTCCACCATTTGAGGGCTGTGTTTTAAACAACAAGGCTTGTGTGTGGATCTCACTCTCATTTCTGAGCTATTTGATGGACATTGGCTTCCTGGGTCCCCTGGGCAATCCACGGCTCTCACCTTTTCTGGCTGGAGCACAATACTGCCAAGGCCTCGCAGACTGAGCCTCCGTATGATGGAATTTGCGTCTTTGGTCCATTCCATGAGCTGTGCCTGAAGGACTGATTTTGTCAGGATGGTGTCAATGGAAGGACTCTGGAGAAACTGGCAAAAGCCAAATGAAGATCAGGTTGAGGAGCAGAGGTCTTATTGTGGGGTCTGTTCCCTGGACAGTCATTTACCAAATGGCCACTTACTCCTCTACAAAGTCTCTGGTGTGTAGGCAGCCATTTGCTGTTGTTTCAGTTGGTTCATTCCCCAAAGTTAGACTAATGCACAAGTCACAAATAAGCCCCCAGGGAAAGGGGAATCTCCAGGCCTTATTGAGCGCCATGGAGAGAGCCGTGGGGCAGAAGAAAAGCAGAACCCCAGGAAAGGTGAGGAGAGAAACATGGCCTTCGGGCACTGGAGGAACATCGCTTCTTGTCACATAATCCCATTTAGGCACATCCAGCCAGGAGCAATCTCACCCTGTCTCTCCCTCCCTCTCTTTGCCATGCCCCACAACCATCCATGTGCGGAGAGGAGCTAGCTGGTGGTAGGGCTGCTAAGCTGCTGAGAATGTACCCCAGAGCTTACTGCCGTGAGCTGCTCTCCAGAAAGCCCACTTGTGCCTGTCAACTCATGAATCTCACCTCAGTGCAGAAAGCCAGGGCGATATTTCTCTGCTCCTCCTCCTCCTCACTCTGGACGATGGTGATTGCCTCTCTGAAAACTGCAGGGAGCTGAGGGTTCTCAAATCTGCACAAGACCTGGGACACACAGCATGGTCAGCAGTAGCTAGCCTCCCCAAGGATAGATCCAGTGTGATACCCTGTCTACACTGCAGTTTCACTGAGTTTGTAACCAGTTAGTGACGCTGTAGCTTATTCAGGTGGTTGATGGCATCACGCACTATGGTTGAATGCTTGATTCTTTACTGTGACAGGTAACAGGACTCAAGCAGGCATGTGGGGCCAGATCCTTAGTTGGTGTAAGCGAGCAAAGCTATATCAGTTTACGCTACCTGAGGTGTCTTCTGGCGCTCTGTCTTTCCCGTGTAGATGGAAGCCCCTAACTGTGCCTACAGAACCAGTTGAACTGCTCCCTCTTTCTCCTGTCTGCCTGTGATGCTGACATCCTGTGGTGCCTGGCCCCATGTGCTGCCGGTGTGGCTCTCTCCGCATTCTGGGACAGAGGCCCACGGATTTGCTCAGCAGGCACTGATAAAAGTGCTGACACTGTGGCATGTGGCACATGTGGATGGATGCACAAAACATGACTGCTGCCTGACTGTGTAGTGAAAGCAGTTGGCCTGTGGACGGCGTCAGATGAGCGAGTGTGACTCACAAGAACACACGGCTCTCAACCCTTTTCCCTCAAGAGGGACCTGCTCCGAACTGAGTCTGGGCTAACTACAGCACCCGAACAACTGATGGCCATGAACAGCCCCCATGTGTTTAGCCGAACAAATCTCTTCTTCCTTTTCCTTTCAGTCATTACCTTAGGGGGCTGAGGCAGCTGGATCCCTCCTCGGGGCTGGATGTCTGCCTGGCCATGTAGGTCCCTGGCAAGCACAGATCCATCACGTACTGCACTTGCCTGACGCAGAGGATGAGCATCTGGGGATACATTTGCAGGATGGCTTCTCGGTATCCCCGTAGGAAAAGGAGCTCGTAAATGGTCTTCATTGCCTGGAGGGGGGAAAGAATTTCACTCAGCTCTCCCAATCTGCCACCTGCCCCCATTGCCATTCGCTCTTGTCCTTTTGTCATGTCTCCTTTCCTCTCCAGCATATTACAAAAGAGTATTGGCTTCTGAGAGGGGTGGGGACATTTGGAGGCTCCTGAACCTTCCCCCATTCCTGGAACGGAAGCAGGATGGAAAGATGAGAAGAGTCTGGATGACGTTATTCCCCATGATTTCTCTTTATGGTGCAGAGCCTGTGCTTTGGCTTTCCAGCCGTGACTAGAAGGGCTGAAACCATCCTGAGGAGATCCGTTCTCATAGACCCAGTGTTTCTGGCCCAGTCCAAAGTACTGGTCTTCTCATGATTCCATGCTGGGAAGATTTCTAGCCACAGTTTACAGAGCCAGAAAGCTGGAGACTTCCAAGAGACACCTGAACTGCACCTGCTCACTAAAGGGCCATCTGGAGCAGAAGACAACTGAGCCAGCATACCATCAGATAAACCACTTAAGATCTGTAACTTTGACCTGGGGAAAACTTTATTTACACCTCTTTGGTTTGATTGGAGGTGGCTAGGACACACAAAGGCCTGGTCTACACTCCAGAGTTAGTTCAACGCAAGGCCGCTCACTCTGCATCACCCTAACTATGGAATTTCCTTCCAGTCAGCAGAACTGCCCCTTGGTGCCAAATTCATAACTCCACCTCAACAAGTGGCAGAGAGTCCAGGTCGATGCCGTTAGGTCGATGCAGCGTCAGTACAGACACCGCGTCGCTTTCGTCAACTGGCTTTCAGGAGCCTTCCCACAATGCCCCACTCTGACCCTACAGTCAAGACAAGCCCTTCTGGTGAGGACGTGCACTGCCGACACAAGCAGCAAAGTGCGGACACACACCAGGGATGGAATTGCTGTGGCGGCTGTATGCTGAGGTAAGGTAGGTCGGCTTCATTGTGTAGTGGAGCTCACACACACACACACCATCCTCCCTGCGGTGGTGGGTTCACAAAGTGACATCTCAAATCTCACTTACAGCCAGAGACACATTGTCGCTCTTCAGAAACAGAAGTCAGACCTTCCCTGCTTGGCCACCTCTTGCCTTCCCCAGGGAGAGGCTTGGAATGTAGGCAGGAAAGGCGTCTCTCAGAGGAGACACTAATTGGTGCAGGGAGGCTGAGGCAGGGCAAGTCCCTTCAGAGAACGTTGTATTTATTCTTTTCCCCTAATGGGTTATTGTTCCTGAAGCTAGCACCACTGTTTCCAAGACAGTGAGCATGTACTGACCACAGAGTGACCACCAGACTGTGCAAAATTCTGCTCTGTTATGCTAGGGTCAGTCCCAAGGAACTTGCCTGACCTCACTGGAGTTACTCTGACTATTTCTGGGTGTAACGAGACCCAGTGTTTGGTCAAGCGTCGCTTCGCAGCTGAATCCTACTGCAGTGTGGTGGACAGGGTCAGACACTGAATCAGAACATGCTCTGATAGAGGATTCAGGAGCTTGGAAGGGGAGATTGCACTGCTCAGTGTGACAGAGATGGAAGGAAACTAGTATTAAAATCCCCCTCCTCTCTTCACTCCATTCTTGCTGATCTAAGTACTGCTGGTCCCCTCAGGCATCTACAGAGGAAGACTGCAGATGGATACAAAAAACTTCCAGTCATTTGACTTCCAAGTTCGGTGAGGAAGGTTGGACATGGTGGTCAAGCCCTGGGGACATTGAGAACTAGGTTGGACAAATCAAGAGCAAATGGCCTGGATTTAAGGTCTTCAGGTAAGCTTGACTGAAATTCTGTGCCAGGGTATCCCCTGGGGATTACTGCAGCTGGCCTGCATGGCGCTGGATTAGTACCGTCTGTCCTGGATGCCAGCAGCTAAGGACGCAGTAGAGCACACCAGCGTGGCACACTCGCATACATACTCCAGCCCCCCGGCGAGTGAGAAGCTCCCAGAATTGCAGACTTTTGAATGTGCTGCAGGGAGCTCTGTCCCTAACAGCAAGAGTTACAAAGGTGTGTAGGTGTCTTTCTAACTCGGATGGAGCCCAGATGTTGGCAGGCGGGATGGAACCTGGGACCTCTGGAGCTTAGTGCAGGAGCCTCGACCACATGAGCGAAAAGCCAAGAGGCTGTTAACTAAGGCTCTAGAGCAGACTCCTTTTCTTTCTGTCTCTAAGTGGTCCTGGTGCCACAAGATGGGCCAAAACACCACAGCCAGGAGATATGTGGGTTACCCCTACAAGTGCTGGGATGGGCCTTGTATGATTTTCATCCGTGCCTGTGTGCCATGGAAAGTGCATCAGAATTAGGCACCTGAGTCAGGCACTTCTGCCAATCCCACAAAGCACCTCTGGACTTCTTCAGGTGCCTAAACCCCTTTGTCAAAGCGGGCGTCGTTCAAGCAACCCAGATAAAGACTGCCTGGAGTTGATCACCCTAGACGAGTGTTTGTTTTCAGCCCCCTGAGCAAGGGGCAGGTAGTTCTGTAAGAGATACCAGCTCCGGGAGATATTCATACACACAGCAAGGGATGCTTTCCATGAGCACAGTCACACAGCGTCATTACCATCGTCATATGGGAGCTGCTTGTTAATGAGGGGCTGGGAGTGCGCTCTTCTTCCTGCTCTTCTGGGCATCCTTTCTTCCACTTCCCCTTCCACTCAGACGGCTACTTCTTCGTCCCTGGAACAGAAAAAAACATGCTTAACATTTTTGCTTTTCCATGTCTTCTCCCTGGTTTACAGAGGATGGAAGTTGGGCACAGAGCCCTGAAGCGAATTGCCCAGGGTCAGACTGAAGGTTGTTGGCAGAGCTCAGCAGAGAACTCCGCTCTCCTGACTCCTAGCTGGGGGCTTTGACCACACGAGACTTCTTCTTCCCTAGGGGCCAGTTTCTTTTCAATGGTGTCATCTACTCTTCCCCTCCCCTTGCACCCCTTTCTTGTCAGTGATGGGCACCAGGCCTCCTTTTGCATTGAACCCCCCAAGAAGGAATGACTCAGCTCTGGTACGGTTCCCAGCTGTGACCTGCTGAGACCTCTGGAGCATTTTCCTGATGAAAGGGACCCGATCCAGGAGAAAAGAAATGATTTCCTCCAACATCCAGCCTCTCTCTTCTCCTTACAGCCTGGAGCAATGTTTGTACTCCCCACCCCACAGTGTCAGATCCCCAGAGCGGGGTGACCTGACATTGTCAGCTTTCCCTACCTCAGCGATGGACCTCTGCCACCCTCACCCAGACGATCCGGCACTAAATGGATTCCAGAGTCTGAGGTACCCATCACTGTCCCATGAGAAGCCCCTGATGTCTCAGGCTTGTAGAGTGACTGGTGTGAGTATTCCTCACGTGCTCTTTGCAAACCATGTGGATTGAATCCTCACCTGTAAGATCCACTTCGTCTTTGTCTGTCATCTCCTGCAGCTTCACCTCCTCTGCCTCCACTTGGTTCTCAGCTGCTTTCTTCTTCAGGGACAAGTGTGTCCACCTTCTTGGAGAGGAAGCTCTTCTCTCCTCCATTGCTCTCTGCCATCGCGTTGTGGGATTGGCAACAGACAGAGAGTCTTTTCATGCCTGACAGAATGGTCCATGAGCATTTTCTTCTCTGGGGCTTTTCTGGCAATGCCTGTTCTTGGGGGCTGAGGCCAGAGCATGCCTCAGTGGCTGCAGGTTGGACGAGCACTTTGTGCACATGGATCTCTCTGTGCTCCCGAGAGGTGAGTCTTTGGAAAAAGGAACGAAGCCTGGAATAGAAAGAAGGAGGAAATGGGTGTTTCTGTCTTTCTCGAAAGGAAGGGAATTAGTTTGCCCAGGATTCCCAGATCCACAAGAGTGGTCTTTTGAAGCCATCTGCTCCTCTAATAGCCAGGACTGGTTCCTACAACCAAGAACATAAGCAACACAAGACTGCCCATACTGTGCCAAACCAAAGGTCCATCTAGCCCAGTAGCCTGTCTTCCGACAGTAGTAGTGCTCCAGAGGGAATGAACAGGGAATCATCAAGTGATCCATTCCTGTTGCTCATTCCCGGCTCCTGGCAAACAGAGGCTAGGGACACCATCCCTACCCATCCTGGCTAATAGCCATTCATGGACCTCTTCTGCATGAATTTATCTAGTTCATTTTTGAACTCTGTTATAGTCTTGGTCTTCACAACATCCTCCGGCAAAGAGTTCCACAGGTTAACTGTGCATTGTGTGGAAAAAATACTTTCTCTGGTTTGTTTGAAACCTGCTGCTTATTCTGTCCTCACCTGCTGGCGTGTGCATCTCGCCCTCCGGCGGCCCCACTGAGCAACCCCTCCCCCTCCCTCCCAGCACTTTCTGCCCACTGCAAAACAGCTGTTTCACGGAATTCAGGATGCCCCGGGCGGATGGGGGAGGAGCAGGTGTTGGATTAAAAGTAATAATACATTAATTATTTTTGGGAAAATATGGTCCAGTACAGACCCTGGATTTGGCTTGTATTATTAGAAAGAAATATGACCCCCTAGGTCTTGAAGGATATATATGAAGAGGTAAAAGATATATATACAAGTAAAAAGTATTATGGAGCTCATATTGACAAATTCTGAAGGATATAGGAGTCTGTCCAACTCCTGGCCTTGAAGTATATAGGCAGAGGTAAATATTATTCAGCTACGGTTTCAGAATCCAGGTTGTGTCACTTGCTGAACTATGTCAGGGGTGACGAGAAAGTTTTGCAGAACCTAGGCGGTGTCAGGTGTGACTAGGCTGCGTCACAGTGACGAGCCCAGAATCTAGGCTGTGTCACTCGCTGACCTGTGTCAGATGTGATGGGAACATTTGATAAGCTATGGTTTCAAAATCTAGGTTGTCACTCGCTGAACTGTCAGGTGTGACAGGAAAGTTTGAACAAGCTTTTTAAAAATGTTCAAGAAAAGGCAGGGTAAAATTTTGCCTGAAGGGGAAGTAGAACTGGAGGTGGCCCCAACCTCATCTTTTGCTTAGGAGATCACCCCTTTTAAGCAAATCCTTCAAAAATTTGGGCACAGTCCTTGACTGAACAAGCCCTTGCTGATGTCTGCACCATTTCAGACCTATAGGATAGATTGGCTCAGTATATCCTTATGTACAAACCCTCTAGTGCTGCCAAAAGAGTTGCAGCAGCAATTTGGCTATTGTGGGAGGCATATAATGATTCTTAACTCCGCTTAGCTTCCTGTAAAGAGGAAAAGGCATCTCTACAGGAAAAGCTAAACCAAACGGAAAAGGGAGCAGACAATTGGAAGGTGCTGTCTACGAATACACAGAGCCAGCGGAAATAGTAAAAGAGGCGCTCCGGGAATGCAGAGAAAGAGAAAAATTCCTGGCAGATCAGGCTGAAGCCTCTGAAAGAATTGCAAGAGAGAATCGTGCTCCAAGGCATGGTAAAGAAATTAACACTGGAGCAGGGTAGAACACCCACAAATCATAACCACTGCAAGTCACTAATTAAGAGTCTGAGACAGAAATTGGGCTTTGCCACTAGACAGGTGGCAGCCATTACAACGGATGACGGGGGAGAAGGTCTCAAAGAATTGAATACAGTGGGCCAGGAGAAATGTATCTGCTTCACTGGCAGTTCCATGGTAATCCAGGGCAAGAAAAGAATTAAATATGCTGCCATAAATTTAGAAGAAGAAGTAATCAAAGGATATTTGGATCACGGCTCAGCACAACACGCTGAACTACATGCTGTATTATCAATTTTAAAACAGTATGAGAACTCCCCTAAGACTGTGTATATTTTTGCTGACAGTAATTATTGTGTGAACGGGGCACAACACTGGATGTTTGACTTGCAAAGAAATTATTGGGAATCCGCAGATGGAAAAGAGAGAGCATGTGTAGAGCAGTGGTAATGGATTTATGCTTGGGTTACCACCCACCTTGATCAACTAAAGATCAGACATGTAAAGGCACACGGTACGGGCTCAGCAGCTGAGACTATTTGGAACAACCATGCCGATGCAATAGACAGAGATTATGAAGGAGTAGCGGTGGTAACCAGAAAACAGGAACATAAGGCTCAGGATACTCTCCGCTCCCCCAGGAGAATTGAAAGACAAGAGCTAGTGAGCATAGCTCACCAGTTTATGCATGAAGGAGTAGAAGGGACGCTGAAAAGGTTAAAGCAAGTAGCAGAATGGAAGTGCATGAGAGATAATGGAGAGACCTGGGTTAGGAATTGTGTACAGTGTGCCAGGAATAAAGCTCGACCCCCACACCAACCTCAGATGTTCCACCATCAATGACTGGGCCCATGGCATAGAATCCAAATTGATTTAATTGATAAGTTGTCCAGAAATAAGGAAGGTATTTACTTGTGATTATAGATTCATTTTCAGGGTAGGTTGAAGCCTTCCCCACAAGGACAACAGTGCTTGAACGGCTGCCAAGGAGCTGTTTTTAGAAGTGGTATGCAGATATGAAACTCCCGAGGTCATCGACTCTGATAATGGAGGGACATTTGTAGGGGAGTTGTGCTCTGGGAATTACTCTCAAATTCCACATACCCTACAGGCCTCAATCTTCTGGCTAAGTGGAAAGAATGAACCGCACTATCAAAGAAGCACTGAGAAAGGTCGTAGATAACACTGGCAGAAATTGGCCTGAGAAGCTGCCACTTATTCTGGCTGCCATTCATAGCAGTGATAGGCTGAGGACTAAAATCCAGCTGTATCAAAATCTCTTTGGGCAAGGTATGAAATTGGTTATCGACCCAGAGCAAACTGTGGAATTGACAGGGGACAACCTAACTGGGACTCATGAGCACTGGCAGTGGCTGAAGCAGCTGCAGGAAGATAAAAGCACCCTACAGTACAGGGTGAATTGAGCTAATGAACAAAAGAATGGATCAGCAAAGAGCTGGGGACTCTCAACTGTGGGAAGCAGGAGATCAGGTAATATATTTAAAATTGGTCAAAAGGGATCACACACTGGAGTCAAAGTGGAGTGGTCCCTACTCCATAGTTGGTCACCTCAGCCCTCTCATTTACCGCATTGATAAGGATGGTAAATTGAAGTGGGTTCACGTTTCACGGATTAAATTGTTTGCTTGAATTAATACTGTCACAATTATGTTTTAGGCACAATGCCCCGGTGTTGACTGGATACCAGGACCTGTGGACGTGGTGTGTTTTTATTATTATTCTCACAGGATTCCTGAACACCGGATTGTGCTGCTGCTACTCCCCCTGCTGAGGGTGTGCATTCTCCAGCCGGTCCAGATTGCACATTCGGTTCGTCAGGAGAGCTGTGAGAAACGACATCGGAGAAGAGCCGAGTGACATTCCAGTCAACATGAGGAATGAAGCCACAGGTGGTTTGGTGGTCCTTGAGTTGGATGAATTTACTCGCGTCCGCAGTCGCAGCAGAGGAGGCCCACTAGCAGTGCTACGACGACACCCGTGTCCCAGGACCCCTGGGAGAAGGTTGAACGATCCTAGCTGTTACACTGTTAGGAAATGGCTCAGGATCAGAAAACACCCCATGGATTCCCTTCCATGATCCGGACATCCAGATACGGTGGCTTGATCTGAATACCAGCATTACTTTAAAACCCCTAGGAAGCACTCATGTTTATGTGGGGGAGGGAGAATTGGGATTACAGGTAAACATCTCAGTCCCCACGGGGAGGGAAAGTAATTGGATGGTGGGGATACAAACTGAAGGCTATTTTGGAGACAGCACCACAATTGCATACTAGCCCTTACTCCCCTAGATTTGGGATGGGTTTGTAAAATCAGGAACCTTGGTAACAGTTATTGTCGTATACTGCCCACACACACACACAGGCATTCCCAGATGATTGTGCATGGAAGTGGGAAAAGAGTACGTATTTATGAGAAATACACCAAGGTCCATGAAGAAACCTGCACTGTTCAAGGTCCAGACCACACTGGTGAAAGTTTTAGTAAGCCCCCTTCTGGTAAACATAAAAATTAACATGGATTGGACAAGGTTAAATGTTTCTAACATAGAGCCCAAATGTATACCTTACTCCCTTTCCATTCTTTCAGCGTGGATAAGAACACACCAGCATTCCCCTCTCACTAGGGCCAAAAGAGATCTTATGGATACAATGCTGGGGAGTTTTGGTGTGGGAGCAGGACTCATGAATTCTGTGGATTTAAAAGCAATTAAAAATAAATTAAGCTCTCTGTCCCAGCTACAGGACAGCCTGATACAGAAACAGATACATGCTAATGTGGATCTAGTCCAAATAGGTCTTGGTAATTTAAAAGCTAGATGGAACCTATAGTAATGGCTCAATGCTACCACCTGGCTGCTGCATAAGAAACAGGTAAAAATGCAAAACCATGCATAGCCATTTGATGTACTGAAATGCAGATACTTGCTTTGTCCACATTGGCACACGAAAAGTTTTGGGTAATATCAGGAAACACCAAGGTTTTAATACACTTGTTGAAGCAAAGAAAAAGGTCATTGTTTGATACTGCATCTACTCATATTGACAAGTATGTTTCTAGCATGGTAAAACCAGACCTTTTAATTGGAGAAATTGTTGTCAGGATTGCACATTAACAGTCTCTGGAAGCAAAGATATGGAAAGTTAGCCCACTCCCCTATTGCACATTGGATAGTTCTGGCTACCCCGGATCTCGAGCCAGTGGGCTGGGGAGGGAGGGAAGCTATTGGACACGAGAGGTTATACCGAGTGGACTCCTCAAAAGTGGGTGTGCTTGTCCCTACCTGTTGCTCCAGAGCCCTGTAGTAAAGACATTTCACTAGGATCGTGTATGTGGGATGAATTAAACAATGAAAGCAAAGTATTATATAATGAGCAATGTGTATGTGTTAATTCCTGGGAGGAGGTGTTTTGGGAGGATGGAAGTGTTAGCAACCCACCAGTGGACAAATGTAAATGCAATGTAAATGCTGTGTTTACCAATAATCACACCTACTATTTGGCACAGCCAGAAAAGTCTCTGCTTACTGTAAGCACTGATTTAGCTGAGTTCTCTGTCAGTCTTGGCATTGAATAGCAGGAATTCACCACTCACCTGTTTAAAAGGTAAAGAGGTAACACAGTTCCGAGAACAGACAAAAGGCAATGTGGGAAACCGAACAATCCATATTATGCATGCAGACGGGGACATGTTAAGAATTGCCACTGCAGAAAGACAGATAACAGTTTACATATTTTCTGGATGGTCTCCCACAACTACTGGCAAACTATCTGTAATGCAACATCCCCTACTAATTGTTTTGGTTTTGAATTGTATTTGTCTAACTGGGATGTTTGGAATGTGTGCAAGACGAGAGCCACAGGCCCAAATTGTCTCCCCGTACTTTCTATTAAACAGATTAAATAAGAAGTGACACTAGTGATTAACAGGTTTCAGAGTAGCAGCCGTGTTAGTCTGTATTCGCAAAAAGAAAAGGAGGACTTGTGGCACCTTAGAGACTAACAGATTTATTTGAGCATAAGCTTTCGTGAACTACAGCATCTGATGAAGTGAGCTGTAGCTCACGAAAGCTTATGCTCAAATAAATTTGTTAGTCTCTAAGGTGCCACAAGTATTTCTTTTTACTAGTGATTAATAATCTTACTGTCAAAAAGGGGGATTATGTTGAATTAAAATTAATTAATACATTAATTATTTTCGGGAAAATATGGTCCAGTACAGACCCCGGATTTGGCTTGTATTATTAGAAAGAAATATATCTCTCAGCCTGTTCTCATCCTGCTGAGTTTCTGCTAAATGAAGCAGGCCTGTTAGTTTGCAAGGTCTGTGCTAATTGAAGAAAAACATTCAGCGACAAAGAGTTTGTCCTAAAAGTGATATGATAATAACATGTTACAAATGTTTTTTCTGAACTCAGGAACAAGATTTGTTGTTCGTCCACTTTTACATTCCTATCTTGCTTGTTTTCTTTTCATGTGTGACCAGTGGCATGGATAGATTCATTGGAGTCTCTCATGCCCCAATGATTTGAAAATAGTTACGTTAAGTGAAATAGGGTGTGATTGTAAATGTATGTTCGAATGAGTACTAAAAGGTTGAAGTGCCAGCCTAACAAATAATAACTACCCAGGAACATTCGGCCAAAGAATGTGCAGGATGGAGATTACCGGATGACTCCGCAGGGCAAACCGGAATCCATCCCCAACTACCCCAAGGACAGAGGGGCCAGAGAACCGAAGAACAAGATAACAACAAGCTGTCACTGCTGTGCCATCTGCGTGATGGACTATCATTTTAAACATGAGAACAGTGATTGATTATCACTTCAAATGTGAAAACAGCATGACAAAGCAAACCCTATGGATTTGAATGAGGATGAACTCCTATAAAGACAGACTCTAAAAACTGAGAACTTTGAGTCTGGTACTGCAACCACCCTCCAGGAGCATTGGATGCGCATCTGACAAGACTTGGTTCCATCCTCGTGTCCAGGCCACCTGGCCAGTAACTTGGCACGAGCAACCTCCAGGCTGGTAACTATAACAACCTTGCAGGACTCTATGTATGAGTGAATGAATGTGTGAGAGAATGGAATGTTACAGCTATAACTGATCGCTTACTTTAATTCTTTCTGTATTCACAATAAACATGGCATATTGCCTTATCCCCTAAAAAATACCCTGCTGGTTTTCATTTCTAAGTATAACACGGGGACATGGCATACTTGGGGAAGGAGACGGGGAAGAGGCAGGGTGGGGGTTTGGGGGAAGGGGTGGGATAGAAGCAGGGCGGGGATGGAGCAGGGGCAGGAAGAGAATGGGCAAAGGTTTAGAGGAAGGGGTGATTGGGGGGTGGGGCAGGAAAAGGTGGGGCGGTGCTTGGGGGAAGGTGTGGAGTAGGGGGGGTCTGGGGCAGAGCGGGAGTTGAGCACCCACTGGCCAGAGGGGAAGTCGGTGCCATCTGAGGGGATGGACAAAGGACTGATAGAATCATACAATTACAGAAGATTAGGGTTGGAAGAGACCTCAGGAGGGCATCTAGTCCGACCCCCTGCTCAAAGCAGGACCAATACCCACTAAATCATCCCAGCCAGGGTTTTGTCAAGCTGGGCCTTAAAAACCTCTAAGGAAGGAGATTCCACCACCTCCCTAGGTAACCCATTCCAGTGCTTCACCACCCTCCGAGTGAACCTAGATCTCCCCCATTGCAACTTGAGACCATTGCTTCTTGTTCTGTCTTCTACCACCACTGAGAACAGCCAAGCTCCATCCTTTTTGGAACCCCCCTTCAGGTAGTTGAAGGCTGCTGTCAAATCTCCCCTCGCTCTTCTCTTCTGCAGACTAACTAATCCCAGTTCCCTCAGCCTCTCCTCATCCATCATGTGCCCCAGCCCCCTAATCATTTTTGTTGCCCTCTGCTGGACACTCTCCAGTTTGTCCACATCCTTTCTGTAGGTGGGGGCCGAAACGGATCGCAATACTCCAGATTTTCGCCTCACTAGTGCCAAAGAGAGGGGAAGAATCACTTCCCTCCATCTGCTGGCAATGCTCCTACTAATGCAGCCCAATATGCCGTTAACCTTCTTGGCAACAAGGGCACACTGCTGACTCATATCCAGCTTCTCATCCACTGTAATCCCCAGGTCTCTTTCTGCAGAACTGCCACTTAGCCAGTCAGTCCCCAGCCTGTAGTAGTGCATGGGATTCTTCCGTCTTAAGTGCAGGGAACAACAGCAGGAAGGTAAGTCGACCTAAGAGCGTCTCCCATCGACCCAGCCCAGTGTAGACACAGCAGTAAGTTCACCTAAGCTATGTCAAATCCAGCTCTGTTATTCATGTAGCTGGAGCAGCGTAACTTAGGACGACTTACTGCGGTAGGATAGACACAGTCTGAGCCCTGAGTTTCCACTGCAGTCTGGATGCTCAAACACTGGCTTGGGAACACCAGTCAGCAAGCCCAGGCCACATAGAGACAGGCTCAGTGTGCAGTGTGGACAGACCCTCCGACAACCCCAGTACTGTCAAATGAGGAAAGCCTTCCTGTGTTTTGACTTGCTGGTAGAAGAGCCAAATGACATTAGAGCTTGTCAAGGTTCCTTCCCCACTCTGAACTCTAGGGTACAGATGTGGGGACCTCCATGAAAACCTCCTAAGCTTACTTTTACCAGCTTAGGTTAAAACTTCCCCATGGTACAAACTATTTTACTTTTTGCCCTTGGACTTTCGCTGCCATCACCAAAGTCTAACCGATATTATTATTAGGAAAGAGTCCGTTTGGAAATGTCTTTCCCCCCAAAATCCGCCCAAATGTTACACCCCCCTTTCTGGGGAAGGTTTGATAAAAATCCTCACCAATTTGCATAGGTGACCACAGACCCAAACCCTTGGATCTTAAGAACAATGAAAAAGTATTCAGTTTCTTAAAAGAAGAATTTTAATAGAAGAAAAAGTAAAAAGAATCACCTCTGTAAAATCAGGATGGTAAATTCCTTACAGGGTAATGAGATTCAAAACATAGAGAATCCCTCTAGACAAAACCTTAAGTTACAAAAAGACACAAAGACAGGAATATCCATTCCATTCAGCACAGCTTATTTTCTCAGCCATTTAAAGAAATCAGACTCTAACGCACATCTAGCTAGATTACTTACTAAGTTCTAAGATTCCGTTCCTGTTCTGTCCCCGGCAAAAGCATCACACAAACAGAGAGAGAGGCTTTGCTTCTCCCTCCCCCCAGCTTTTGAAAGTATCTTGTCTCCTCATTGGTCATTTTGGTCAGGTGCCAGCGAGGTTATCCTAGCTTCTTAACCCTTTACAGGTGAGAGGGATTTTAAAGGTCTTTACCCTTCCCTTTATATTTATGACAGAGCTCACCGACCTTCACTGACAAACGCAGCGCTCCAGCACCTGAGCTCTCGGGCTCCCTGTTGAAAGAAAAGCTGAATGAGCGACAAAGGTCAAAGAGAGGTGCTCGTCTTTGGCCAAGGGCAGGGAGTCCCACCCTCAAAGCGAGAACATTTCTCTCTTTGTCTGTCTGTGTTGGGGCAGGAGCGATAACACATCCTCCTGCATTTGCTATTTCAGAGAGTAGTTTCTGACTGTCTTCTCAAAGACAGGGTGCAAAACAGGCCTCAAACCTGACTGAGTGGAAACAAGAACGATGCAGCTCGACTGAGCCAGCTGAGAATTGAGATGTGCCCCTTTGCTCGAGTGAGGGAATGACCTGTGAGGGGACTGGAAACCTGACCGGCCAATTTTTAACTCAATCAGCATCTTTCCTCTGAGTGCCGTCACTGTAGCTTCAATACTCCAGCACCGGACGCCCTGCCAGCTCTGGGCCCGACAAGCTTTCCTGGTGATTGGATTCTGGAGAGCAAGGGTGCAGGGAAGCCACAGGTGCATGTGGCTCCTTGGTGAGGTTTTCCTTGCAAGATGTGTGTGTGAGTCTGTGTGTGTAGAAAGCACTGAGTGTGGCAATGAGTGAGGCTTCCAATCCTCTGGCTCTGCCGGGAGAAGGGGCAATTCAGGCCACCACTGAGCTGAGGGAGGGAGATGATTTTCTGACAGGGAGGGACGCCTCCTCCTAAAGGTGCTTGGCAGGCAGCGCTCCTTCCCAGGTCCGTCCCGACAACACCCAGTTCAAAAGGGACCCTCCCCAGCCCTCCTCAGCGCGGTGACAATGAGCGAGTGAGGGAGCGTGGGGGAGAGGGAGCGACGGAGGGGAGGGAGATGGCGTGAGCGGGCCGGGACCTCGGCGAAGGGGAGCGCAAGGGTGTTCAGTTTTGTTGGGTGCGGAAGTTGGCAACCCTAGATCCAGGGGCAACAACTCCAACCTCCAAAGAGGCTGGGCAGGGGCAGGACACCAGCTTGGAGGGGAGGGGTGGGTAGGGCAGTGACATCACCAAGGCCTTTTGCAGGAACTCAGCCCATTTGGCAAAGGTGGTGGGGAGGGGGTGACCTCCCCGAGAGACCCCGACATCAGCCGGGCAGGGCCGAGGTGCAGGGCCAGGGCAGTCTCTGAGACCCCCCCCCGGCTTTGCTGCCGCACGTCTCCTTTTCCACGTCTCCCCTCGAGGACGGGGGGAGAATTCGGATTCATGTCTGTGAGCGTGAGGAGGAGCCTCTGTGGAGTTTTCTCCTTTCCTACCCCTGGTTGTGCCAGAAAACGAACTTCCCTTGGACAAGGTCAGAGGCTCCGAGAGGTTTGGAACCTGTTGGGTCTGATGCACCTGCTGCAGGCAGAATTCTCGGCACAGAAAACACTGGCTTAAGGGGGCAGGATTTGATTTCCTACCTCGGACTGTGACCCTTGGAATCACTGGGGACCTGGGGGTTTATCCTTTTTGGTTTCCCTTTTCCTCCCTCTTTCTCCTCATCTCTTGCTTCCTTTCCCCCTTTTCCCAGTTTCCCTCCCTCTACCAAGGAGGGGTGTGTGTGGCGTGTGGGCGAGGGAGGGGGTTGCTCACATTGCGGGAGGTCCTCCCAAAGGGGTGGGTCCGGATCTGAGAGTGATCCCCTCTGATGGTGATCAGGGTCCTCCTTTGAGACATCTGGTGAGACCTCTCAGCCTCCCGCCCCTCAGCGTCTCAATGCTGACTGGCCGAGCAGGGGGCTATCCACAGCGAGGAGACTCAGGTCCTTTTGGTCTCTTTTCAAATCAGGGAAATAAGACACAACCAATCCAAAGTATGGGATTCCTCTTGCTGCTTCTCTCCATTAATTGTCTCTTAGCAGTTGATGATTTCCTCCAGTGTTCCAGGTCTTCTAAAATACTTGCTGAGTAATTCCTATGAACAACTGTTGGTCTGCAGGTCACCTGAGAGCCCTTTATTCTCATCGGTCAATGTATGAAATTCAAGATGTGACAGACAGGTGGAAAGTCAGGAGCAGTGTTTCCTCTCATCTGTTATGTCCGTGTGCTGTAAGGCGATTTTGGTACATGGTCATATTCTGTTTTGAATGTTACTGCAATTAAAATGGAGTTTAGAAATTCAAGATGGCGTACATGATTGGAAGGGTTTGAACTCCATCTTGGTACCCTTTCTTCCTGGCATTTTCCCACCAAAACTCTGTGTCCCTGAGGGAACCGGAGGGGCAGAGAACTGGCTGGGCCCGGTGGGGGCAGGGCCCGTCAGCGTGCGCCTCAGGAATGTGCGCCAGCGCGAGCGTACGAGGGAGGGTCGGGGGTGACGCAGGCGCTGTCCACCATGGAGGCAGCCACGGCCAGGCTCTTTGCGCGGCATCGGATCAAGACTCCGGCTCCTAACATCTGTCAAGGACTCGGATACTTACCTGACTCCTGTCATCCACCAAAGGCCCCAGTGGAGGCTTTGCTGTCGGCCCAGATCTGTTGATCTCCTGCTTCGGCAGTAGAGAGCCAGATCCTCCGATGCTCCAGAGATCCTGAGACGGACCGTCCGTTGTCGGTGTCCTCCTTCTGCAGCTTGGAGAGAGAGAGTCATTATTTTTCAGGCATTTATTAGTTTAACCAAAGGACCGTTTAAGGGTCCTTTATGCCCCTTGCTGGAATCTATGGGTAGGTATTTGTAGTGTTCCCCACAGTGAATCTTCCCCCAGTTGTATCTATCCCTTAATAAATCTTCTTTCTCTTTAAGGTTATATTCTTTCTATCCTTTATTTCAGTGCAACATGGGTGGGAGGCACAGAGATTTCTAATGCTCCCAGTTGATAGATGCTGGTAGGAGTCGGACCTGTTGAAAATGTCACCTCCTTATTATTCCTGACAGAGATTTGGGGGTAACCGTGCGGAATGAATGTTGTTCTGTGCACCAATATGGAGATGAGGGGTGACCCCTCCCCTGTACGTTGCTGCACATTCCAAACTTCATTCTGCACATGGACGCTGTGTGGTTGGCTGAAGGGTTCAGTGTGTGGGAGGGGGCTCAGGTGGGGCAGAGGGTTGGGGTGTGGGCTGTTGGGTGGGGCCAGGGATGAGGGGCTCAGGGCTAGGGCAGAGGGTTGGGGTGCAAGAGTGTGAGGGGTCCGGCTGGGGGTGCGGGCTCTGGGGTGGGGTTGAGGATGAGGGGTTTGGGGTGCAGGTTCCTCCGTCTAATCTCCAAGATGCTCTGGAAATAAGACGCCGTGTCCTGTGGTGAGCTCCCAAGAGCAGAGGGTGTGAGAACTCCAGCAACTGAGAGGGCAAGGGATTTACCGTCAGATTGTTTCAAATGCTGCATTCGTCAGGTGACATTGAACAGCAACGCTCAGCTAACATCGTGGAGAAAGGAATTCTCTGCTAAGGATTCAAGGTGCCCCTTTGGCCAACTCCACCCCTTCCCTGAAGGGAGTGTGCTCAGAACAACCCCTCCTCAGCCGAACACACACAAACCCACAGCTGGGCGCCCAGCACAAAGCAAGGGAGGGGCTTTCTTGGATTGTTTTAGTTTTTACTTTACAAAAGGTTTTTTCAGAAGCATTTCCTGTTCCCCATGGGAAGGAAGCAGATGGTTGTGGGGAAGGGAACCTCAGCATGGTGGAGCTGGGAATATGGGGAGAGGCAGAGGGAGGGGAGTGGGTGAGGGGGTGAAGGGGCAGTTGCGGGGGAGGGAGGCTAAAGGGGGTATGTGGGGCAGCTAGGTGAGGGGTTTGGGGGTAAGGCTGAAGGAGGGCAGTTGGTTGTAGGGGGGAAAGACTGAAAGGGCAGCTGGGGAGGAGCCTAGGAGGGGGGGAAGGTTGGGGGGGGCGATGAGGGGAAGGGGACCAGGGCAGTTTGGGGAGGCTGAAGGGGGGGCTGAAGAGGTGATGGGGGGAAGGGAACATTTGGAGGGAGGCTGAAGGGGTGATGAGGTATAGGGGGCCGGGGCAGAGAGACAGCTGGGGCGGGGGGCTGCTCATCCCCAAGGGAGGGGAGGAGGAAGAGGAGTCCCCTGGTATCAGAAGCTGCTTCTTTATTAGAACTTTCTACGTTCCTGAGCAGGGTCCTGGGATCCAAAGGTTCGACAGGGAACTAGAGAGATTCCTGGCGGCTCGGTCCATCGATGGCGATTAGCCAGGATGGGCAGGGATGGTGTCCCTAACCTCTGTTTGTCAGAAGCAGGGGAAGGGGCGACAAGGGATGGATCCCGGCATGATTCCTGTCTGTTCATTCCCTCTGGGGCACCTGGCACTGGCCACTGTCGGCAGACGGACACTGGGCTAGATGGACCTTTGGTCTGACCCCGTCTGGCCGTTCTTTGCTCTTCTGTTCTTATCACCTGCTCAGTGACATCTGCAAGTTGCTGCCCTCACTCACCTCCAGCATCTGCTCCCTGCAACCAAAGGCAGGGAAAATCCCCCTGAAGGGGGGAAACTGGAGGGGAGGGCTGGGCAGAGGGACAAAACTGGGAGCGGATCAGGGGTTCAGACAGGGGGGCTGCCCTGCTAGATAGGCGCAGAAGAGAAAACCCCCAGATAGAGGGTGGCAGAGGGGATAACAGTTCCCACAGATGGGGTGAGCCATCAGCAGCCGCTCCAAAAGAGGGTGTGGTGGATGGTAGAAGGACTTGTGTTCCTCACTGGATGGTCCCTCTCAGCACCCCCTCCCCAGGGCTGTGGTGTTAAAGGCCCCGGGGGGCCCATTCCCAGGTACCGCACCTCTTCTCTCGCTGACATGGTGGACTGAGCTGTCAGTGGAATCTTGATTCAGGGAAATAGTTTACACCCTCCCCCCAAACCCCCTCAGCGTAACGCAAACGGATACTTTTATAAGTGTTGACCCAGTTTCCAAGAATTCCTGGCCAGTTTCTGTCTCTATAACGTGTCTGCTTGGAGCCTCATAGGAGCTCCAAATGTGTCCTATCTGCTGTTCTGATTGCCTGAATTGGTCTCCCTGTCCTGAAACCCCCTGGCTTGCTGTCGTTCCGCATCTTTTCATGATTGATTTCTAACAATGTTCTTTGGATGACACTGTCCAGTGGAGCAGGAACCCACCCGAGAGGTCGGAATTAGGAAACCCCGGTGATCCAATCCCCCGGCCCGAGCTCTTTCCTTATTTAGCCGCAGGGAACCAACTTCCACAGGAGCGCGGGAGAGAGCCCCACCACAGCACCGTGCTCCACACACTGACCTGAAACATGGGGACCCTGGTTCAATCCTTCCTCCCTTGCAGACAGTGGGGGGTGACGCTGGCAGCACCAGCTCAGGCTCAGGCCTCCTTGAGCCACAGATCGAGCCCAAAGGCAGGCTTGCCTCCGTGGCAGGACAGAGCAGAGGGCCCAAGGGGAGTGTCTGGGACTCTCTCTTCAGGCTGTTGCCCTGCCTGGGGAGTTGGCTCTTGGTGGGTGAAATCAAACTATCGAGCTCCCAATCCCCATGGGGTGTGTGCCCTGGTGTGTAACACTCTGCCCTGAGGTTGGTACTCGCGCCCCGAGCTACGCTAGGCAGCTGGACACAGCCCAGGTGCGTGCTGTGAGAGAAGGGTCGGGCTTGGACACCTCCCCCTCGTCAGTCTCTCCCATTCAAGGGCTTGGCTGGCTCCCTGCCCAGTGAGCTGGATTTCGGGAGTTGTATTGTAAGGTGCCTTTGTGGCCCATGCGCTGTACGGGGAGTTTAGGCACCTAACTCCGCTGTGTGGATCCGTGTTGTTCCTGTGATTTTCTAGCTGTCTAAGCCCATGGCCTGTGACGCTCAGCATTGCCACACCTCCGTCCTGTCCTGGGCTGCACCCTGTGTCACCAGTCAGCTCTCTGCAGAGCACAGCTGAGCAATTCCTGATTGACAGGGGTGTGTCCAGGACAAGAGACAGAGCACCGACTGGAAAGGGACACCTCACAGCAAAGCCCAAACGCTGCTCCTCGAGGCTCGCTATTGCCTGTGGGTGCTGGAGGGGGACACTGTGATGGGATCCCCCTGAGTGCAGCCTGGGACCAAGGGACCGCTGTGCTCCCTGAACCCTCTCCAGCCTGGGCTGTATCTCACAATGCCCTGCTAGGGACCAGCAGCACCCCCGCCAGGTGCTGTTATCACCCAGCTTGATCGCAGCCCTGTATCTCAGGAGTAGGCTGTCTACAATATTAATTGCTTCCCGACTTCATCAGTGGAAAGTGCCTCAACACCAGCCGTTGATGACTGAGGAATTTACCATCCACTTCAGGGAAACTCACTGCTCAAGTTAAACAGGTCAACACGTTTATTGGTTACAAAATAGAGATTTTTCAGTGGTATTAAGTGAAAGGCAACAAATCCGAGTTAGTTACCAAAGGAAATAAACACCTAAGCGCACAGTCTGAACTCCCAACCCTCCTAGACTGGGCACAATGAGACAAAGCCGTTTTTCTATCGCTCCTGGATTTTGCAGTCCCTAGCACCCAGATTTCTCCCTTGAAATCTGGGCCACTCCCCTTAGTCGGAGTCTCAAGTCTTCAGTGTTCTTCTTGCTTGCAGTGTAGGTGGGGGAAGGAGAAAGACCAAGCATGGGCCCCTGGGTTTGGGTTTGGTTTTTGTACCCTCAGCCCATGTGCTTGGGAAGCCCCAGTCCAGGCATATCTGGGGTGGGGGCTGGGCATTGCTCAATCTCCCGGCAAGGTGGAACAATTCCCTTGCTGTGGCCTCAGGCAGGTGAATCATTGAATGGGAGCTTCCTTGCTGGGCAATGGCTGTTGATGGGTGGTTTCACACCCCACCCGGGGGTTGCTGACCTTCCTTGCTGGTACCTCCTAACCTTTCCCTGATACATAGAAACCATGCCATGCAAGGTAATATCACAATTCAATACAAGATGAGGAATATGGGGGTTACAGGGTTAGAGGAGGAGGATTTTATGTTTCCATTTTGCATAATGAAAGAGAAGGGATAATCATGTATTAAATGGATTGATGTAGGATAGGATTTGACCATATTCGGCCAGCCACCCTTTCTGAGAGCAGGAAGGAACGGCCTCGTGGGCCATTGGTAAAGGTGCATCAGCCAGATTCTGATGTCTGTGAAAAGGCCTCAGAAATGTCCAGATGGTCAAGAAGACGTGAGAGACTTGGAAACATCAGGAGACAATCAGAAAACATCCACCGTATCCGACGCTAAACATGTTAGCAGCATTGATGACCTCAGTGGTGAGGCAGGCACCCTGAATGCAAGACAAAGAAGAGCTAAGGATGGGAACCACCAACAAAACCACCAAACGATAACAGTGGAAAACCCGGAGATTAACCCCATTTAAGGACTAACGATTACAGAATGACATTGCAAAATCCAGAGGCGAAAGTGGGAATTGAGAAGTCTAAAGCTGGGGTGTTTTGCCATAAGACTCTGGGTTCCATCCTGCAAAGCCTCAGAGCATCGGATCACGACCGACGGAGACCAGCTCCTCCCTTGTGTTCAATCTAACTGGCCATTAGATTGACAAGAGCTACAGCAAACTGGTAACTGTAAAACCATCTGCAGGACATCTGTGTGTGTGTGTGTCTGTGTGATTAAATGTGTATGCTTACAGTTGTATTTTCAATAAATGCGGCATATTGCCTTTTCCCCTGAAAAGATCCCTTGTGCTTCTTATCAGCATAACACGCTCTGCTCCCAACAACTGGAACTAGGACAAGAAACAAGAAGAATTGTGTAAATGGTTTATTTACAGTAACTGGAAAGCAGGAAAGTAAAAGGAGCTGAGAAGGACCTTTCCTAAGCACAACATATGGCAAGGAGACCAACAGATTTTGAGAACGCATTTCTTAATGGCACTAAAGTCACAGAAATGGCCAGGAAGTAACCCAGGGAATTAAGGAATTACCAGCTCACTTGAATAAATCTCTCTGTCCTGCTCACTCTCCCGTTCCTTCTCCTTTTTCTTTGTTGTTGGTCCAGGAGTAGCTTTTCTTTCCCTGTCCGAGAGCATGATTGGCTGTCAGTTGCCCCATCCTCTTCTGGGAGCATGTGCAGAGAACTAAAAAAGCTTTCAAAGACTGGGCTCTTTCCCTTTTGATTGTCCTTCGACTCTCTGTCGGCCTGTGTCCTTGCTGCCCTTTTGCTGCTGCTTCCAGGTGGTTGGTTTGAGGTCCATGGGGTCTGTGGTGTCCCGGTTTGGGTGGGTTATTGGAGGAGGGGGAGGACTAGTCTATGACAACAGACTGCGATTTGCCTTGCCTATCCTGCTTGCGCTTTTGGCTTCACTTTTGGTTTTTGATTTTTTTCTTCCACTATCATCTGTTCATCATGTAACTGTCCAGTGCCTGGCTCGGAGCTGGAGGCAGGAGGAGACAGGCAAGAGTGAGATTTCAGCATCTACAGGCAGGGACCACGGCTCCAGGAAGCCCCAACCAACACTGTGGGGTTTTTAATTCATAGATTCATAGATATGAAGGTCAGAAGGGACCATTATGATCATCTAGTCTGACCTCCTGCACAACGCAAGCCACAGAATCTCACCCACCCACTCCTGCGAAAAACCTCTCACCTATGTCTGAGCCATTGAGGTCCTCAAATCATGATTTGAAGACCTCAAGGAGCAGAGAATCCTCCAGCCAGTGACCCGTGCCCCATGCTACAGAGGACGGAGAAAAACGTCCAGGGCCTCTTCCAATCTGCCCTGGAGAAAAGTTCCTTCCTGACCCCAATTATGGCGACAGCTAAACCCTGAGCATTTGGGCAAGATTCACCAGCTAGATACCCAGGAAAGAATTCTCTGTAGTAACTCAGATCCCACCCCATCTAACATCCCATCACAGGTCATTGGGCCTATTAACCATGAATATTTACAGATCAATTAATTGCCAAAATCATGTTATCCCATCATCCCATCTCCTCCATAAACTTATCGAGTTTAATCTTAAAGCCAGATAGGTCTTTTGCCCCCACTGCTTCCCTTGGAAGACTATTCCAAAACTTCACTCCTCTGATGGTTAGAAACCTTCATCTAATTTCAAGCCTAAACTTCTCAGTGACCAGTTTATAGCCATTTGTTCTTGTGTCCACATTGGTACTGAGCTTAAATTTTAATTCCTCTCCCTCTCCGGTATTTATCCCTCTGATATATTTATAGAGAGCAATCCTATCTCCCCTCAACCTTCTTTTAGTTAGGCTAAACAAGCCAAGCTCCTTGAGTCTCCTTTCATAAGACAGGTTTTCCATTCCTCGGATCATCCTAGTAGCCCTTCTCTGTACCTCTTCCACTTTCAATTCATCCTTCTTAAACATGGGAGACCAGAACTGCACACAGTATTCCAGGTGAGGTCTCACCAGTGCCTTGTAGAACGGTACTAAAACCTCCTTATCTCGACTGGAAATACCTCGCCTAATGCATCCCAAGACCGCATTAGCTTTTTTCACAGCCATATCACAATGGCGGGTCATAGTCATCCTATGATCAACTAATACTCCAAGGTCCTTCTCCTCCTCCGTTCCTTCTAATTGATGCGTCCCCAGCTTATAACTAAAATCCTTGTTATTAATCCCTTAAATGCATGACCTTACACTTATCACGATTCAATTTCATCCTATTACTATTACTCTAGTTTACAAGGTCATCCAAATCTTCCTGTAGGATATCCCAGTCTCTCTCTAAATTAGCAATACCTCCCAGCTTTGGATCATCTGCAAACTTGATTAGCACACTCCCACTTTTTGTGCTGAGATCAGTAATAAGAAGATGAAATAAGATTGGTCCCAAAACTGATCCCTGAGCAACTCCACTGGTAACCTCCCTCCAGCCTGACAGTTCACCTTTCAGCAGGACCCGCTGTAATCTCCCTGTTAACCATTTCCTTATCCATCTTTCAATTTTCATATTGATCCCCATCTTTTCCAATTTAAATAAAAATTCCCCATGTGGCACTGTATCAAACGCCTTCCTGAAATCTACGTAAATTAGATCAACTGCGTTTCCTTTGTCTAAAAAAACTGTTACTTTCTCAAAGAACGAGATCAGGTTGGTTTGGCGTAATCTACCTTTTGTAAAACCATCTTGTATTTTGTCCCATTTACCATTGACCTCAATGTCCTTAACTACTTTCTCCTTCAAAAATTTTTTTCAAGACCTTGCATACTACAGATGTCGAACTAACAGGCCTGTAGTTACCCAGATCACTTTTTTTTCCCCCTTTCTTAAAAATAGCAACTATGTTCGCAATTCTCCAATCATATGGTACAACCCCTGAGTTGACAGATTCATTACAAATTCTTGCTAATAGGCTTGCAATTTCATGTGCCAGTTCCTTTAATATTCTTGGAGGAAGATTATCTGGGCCCCCCGATTTAGTCCCATTAAGCTGTTCGAGTTTCGCTTCTACCTCAGATATGGTAATATCTACCTCCATCTCCTCCTTCCCATTTGTCATGCTACCATTATCCCTAAGATCCTCATTAGCCTTATTAAAGACTGAGGCAAAGTATTTGTTTCGATGTTGGGCCATGCCTAGATTATCCTTGACCTCCACTCCATCCTCAGTGCTTAGCGGTCCCACTTCTTCTTTCTTGGTTTTCTTCTTATTGACATGGCGATAGAACCTTTTACGATTGGTTTTAATTCTCTTTGCAAGGTCCTTCTCACTTTATCCCTTCATGTTCTGACCTCAAGAAGGTAGCTTTCCTTGCTGATCCCTCCCATCTTCCACTCCCTGTATGCTTTCTCCTTTTTCTTAATCACCTCTCCGAGATGCTTGCTCATCCAGCTTGGGCTACAACTCCTGCCTATGAATTTTCCCCCCTTTCTTGGGATGCAGGCTTCTGATAGCTTCTGCAGCTTTGATTTAAAGTAATCCCAGGCCTCCTCTGCCTTTAGATCCCTAAATTCTTCAATCCAATCCACTTGCCGAACGAATTTCCTTAATTTTTGAAAGGCAGCCCTTTTGAAATCAAAAACCCTAGTTGCAGATTTATTGTTTATTGATCCTTCTGTTCAGTTGGAACTGAATTAGCTCATGATCCCTCGAACCAAGCTTGTCCCCTACAACCATTTCTTCTAGGAGGTCCTCACTATTCACCAAAACCAAATCTAGAATGGCACCCCCTCTTGTCGGTTCAGCAACTTCTTGATGAAGGAATCCATCAGCTATCGCATCTAGGAACATCTGAGCCAGATTATTATTACTAGCACTCGTCCTCCAGTCTAGATCTGGGAGGTTAACGTCTCCCATGATCACGCAGTTTCCATTCGTATTTTCTTCATTAAAAACATTAAAGAGGGCTCGATCCATATCCACATTAGATCCCGGCGGTCTCTAGCACACTCCAAGCACTATCCCAGGGGAGGCTCGAGTAGTTTTCTTCCCCAATGTCATTTTTGCCCAGACGGACTCTGTCTTATCCATTCCATCGCTGATTTCTTTACAGTCTACCTCCTCATTGATAGACAATGCTACTCCACCACCTTTACCTTTATTTCAGTCTTTCCTAAACAGCACATACCCTTCAATACCCGTAGTCCAGTCATGACGACTATTCCACCCTGTTTCTGTTATCCCTAGAATATCTGGTTTCACTTCCTGCACCAGTAGCTCTAGTTCCTCCGTTTTGTTACCTAGGCTCCTCGCATTAGTGTACAAACGTCTTCATTTTTGCTGTTTGGCCTCGCTCACGTTCTTTACCCAATGAGGCACGGTCATTCTACAGCCAGTAGAAAATATTAGACTGGTGTCCACACTGCCCTTCCTCCTTATAGCCATTCTCCTACCCACGGCTGTATCCTTTCTTACTTTCTTTTCTTCCCTCTCAAGGCTAAAATCCGGCGTGGACATTACCTGGACATCCCCCAACCAACCATCTCCCCCAAATTCCTAGTTCAAAGCTCTCTTGATCAGTTGTGCCAGCCTCTATCCTAGAAGTCTATTTCCTTCCCTACTCAGATGAAGTCCATCCCGAGAGAACTGTCCTCTGTCCAGGAATGCCTCCCAGTGGCCATACATCCCAAAGCCCTCCTTCTAGCACCATTGCCTGAGCCATCTGTTGATAGTCATAATCTTGTCACGCCTTTGTTGCCCTTCTCCAGGAACAGGCAAAATCCCACTACAGATCACCTGAGCCTCGATTTCCTTAAGCGTCTTCCCCAGCCTAGCACAGTCTCCCTTAATCCTTTCCAGCGAGAATCTAGCCGTATCATTTGTTCCCACATGAAGGATAAATAGGAGATTCTTTCCTGCTTCCTTTAGGATCCTTTTCAACCTCAGATCTACATCCCGTATCTTAGCACCTGGAAGACAGCACACCCTTCTATTCTCTGGATCAGCTCTGGTTACAGGCCTGTCTAGTCTTCTCAGTAAAGAGTCCCCGATAACATAGACCTGCCTTTCCATAATGACGATGCTATTCTCCAGTCTATCCCCTGTTCCCTCTGGCTGCAAGTTCTTTCCATTCCTATTCTCCCTTGTAATCCTCTTCAACCCATCCTGTATCCTCCTGGGGCTCATATTTGGTGTAGTCTCCATTGACTCTTCCCCTTTTCCAATAGGACTAGCAGCTCTTCTCTTCTTTCTTGCCCCTCCACCTTCAGTGACTACCTGCTGAGCCCCTTCTTCATTTTCCAACTCTCAGAACCTATTCCTGAGCTCTATTTCTCCTTCACGAGCCCGTCTTTTCCTCTGCCTGGTTCTTCTAGTCACATGCTTCCACTGACCACTTCCCTCACCCAGCAGTCTCCCCTCAGAATTCCTCAGTCCTGCTTCCATCTGCAAGTCTCAGCTTTTCCCTTCAGATACCTCACGTCTTTGCTCCATCATCTGCTCAAACCCCTTTCTAAACTCAACCAGACTTTCCACCTGCATCTCCAAACCTTAGATCTTCTCCTCCATCAGTTCGAGCAGACGGCATTTCATGCAGACAAATCTCTTACCAGGTCCCCCCTCCAGGATCATGGACATACGGCAGCTTCCACAGCCAGTCATCCTCATTGTGTCTTCCACGACATGGGTCACTCCCACTGCTGCCTCTGTATCTGCCATAGCCTTCCCACCTAAACCCTGTTAATCTGGGAAACACCCAAACCCCACCCCCCACAGCAACAACAAACCCCCAACAAGCACCACAAGACAAACTCCCCCTCAGACTCCCCTGTTTACAGCCCTGTTTGCTGGCTCCTGTGCCACGGCCTGAGGGGCTGGCTCCCTTCCTAGGACCCCGAGGCAGAGAAGCCCCGGCCCCGAATCAGGGCTCAGCTTCTCCCCCAGCACAAAGCCCCGACAAGCCTCGACACATACACATAATACCAATACACAACCAAATACCAACACCTTCTCCTCCACACCATTCACAGCTGTTGGTCGGTCTTGGGGAAACCCTGCTGTTCCCCCCGGCCCCCGCAGCCTCCGCTCCCGGTGCAGGTCCGGGCAGCCTCCGCTCCTGGCGCTGGTCTGGGCAGTGGGGCTACGAGCCCGGCCGGCCTTGGGGCTCTGTGCGGCACGGCCTGGCGGCCGGACCTGGGGCAGTCGCCCCCAGCCCCCGGGGCTCCAGGCAGCACGGTCAGGGGGCAGGGAGCGAGGGAGGGGTGGGATAGAGGGCAGGGGAGTCAGGCATTGGCATCCAGACAGCAGGAGTATCTGGCTATGTCGACTCTCTCCTCAGGCCCTACGCGACCAGCACCCCTAGCCAACGCCTGAGATGACGGGGCGTCCAGGATTTCCAGGTTTATGGATCTTGGGTAGCAGATAGAAGACCCCTGGTCGGGGTTCCAGGGGCGTGTCTGTGCATATTTGTTCTTGTGCTTTTTCAGGGAGTTTCTTGAGCAGATGGTGCAGTTTCTCTTGGTCACCCTGAGTGGGATCAGAGGGGAATGGGCTGGAGAATGTGGAGTTGGAGAGCTGCCGAGCAGCCTCTTGTTCATATTCCAACCTATTCATGAAGACGACAGCACCTCCTTTGTCAGCCTTTTTGATTCGGATGTCAGAGTTGTTCCTGAGGCTGTGGACAGTGTTGTGTTCTGCACGGCTGAGGTTATGGGCCAAGTGATGCTGCTTTTCGACCACTTCAGCCTGTGCTTGTCGGCTGAAGCACTCGAGTTGAAGTCCAGTCTGCTGTTTCGACCTTCAGGCAGAATCCTTCTTTTTGTCGTGTTGGTAGGAAGGTCTCTGTGGATTAGTGTGTTGTTCAGAGGTGTGTTGGAAATATTCCTTCCGGCGGAGACGTGGAAAGTAGGATTCCAGGTCACCGCAGAACTGTATCATGTTGGTGGGGGTGGAGGGGCAGAAGGAGAGGCCACACAAGACACCCACTTCCTGGACACTACAGTGTTAATAAGCGATGGTCACATAAACACCACCCTATCCTGGACCGCTATACTTACCTACATGCCTCCAGCTTTCATCCAGACCACATCACATGATCCGTTGTTTACAGCCAAGCTCTAAGATACAACCGCATTTGCTCCAATCCCTCAGACAGTGACAAACATCTCCAGGATTTCTATCAAGCATTCTTCAAACTACAATCCCCACCTGCTGAAAGGAAGAATACCCAGAAGTCACCTACTGCAGGACAGGCCCAACAAAGAAAGGAACAGAACGCCACCAGCCACCACCTTCAGCCCCCAACTGAAAGATCTCCAGGGCAGGATCAAGGATCTACAATCTATTCTGAAGTACGATCCCTCAATCTCACAGATCTTGGGAGACAGGCCAGTCCTCGCTTACAGACAGCCCCCCAACCTGAAGCAAATACTCATCAGCAACCACACAACAAAAACACTAACCCAGGAACCTATCCTTGCAACAAACCCATTGCCATCTCTGTCCACACATCTAGTCTAGGGACACCATCCTAGGACCTAATCACATCAGCCACACCATCAAATGTGCCCAAATACATTTGTTAGTCTCTAAGGTGCCAGAACTACTCCTCATTTTGTTTTTGTTTTTTGCTGATACAGACTAACACGGCTCCCACTCTGAACTAAATGATTGCATCTCTTCCCAAAATAGATCTAGAAGCACAAAGAACACCCTAGAGACCAGGCCTTTAAACGTTAGGAAACATCAGAGTTAAGGTGACATGTACATACTTCGCGCAGTGCTGTTATGCATGTGTGTTATGATACAGACTCACAAGTGTGGCCTTGGGGTCAAGTCTCTGCCCCCCACAGCATCAATTTCCTCCAGGCTACCAAGGGAAGTGGTGCTTCCTCCATCCCTTGATGAGATGCCTTTCTCGAGTCTGCTTTGGTCCAAAACTCGCTACTGCGCCATACAGGAGGCCTGTGATGTGTAGGGGGGCCAGATGAGATGATCTAACAGTCTCTTCTGGCCTTCAAGTCTCCAGATCTCTGCAAAACCGAGTGCGGCACATTGAGCATCCTCTGATGGTTCCACATGTGGCCTGCGTGAACCCTTGCACGACCACTGAGTGTGTGGGGGTGACCCAGGGGGAGCAGCTCAAACACGCACAGGAGCCGGCTCGGGGCAGGACATGAGCCCTGCAGGGCAGGGGTGGGGCTGGCAGTGACATCACAAGGGCCTTTTGCAGCACTCAGCTGATTGGTGAAAGGAGGTTGGGAGACGGTGACCTCACAGAGAGTCCACGACAACGGCCAGGGAGGACAGGCTGCAGGGCAGGGGGATCTCAGAGACCCCCGGGGCTTTGCTGCAGGGAGTCTCCTTCTTGAGGTGTCTCCTTGAGGACTGAGAGAGAATTCAGGGTCTCGTATGTGAGCGCGAGGTGGAGCCTCTCTGGAGTTTTCTCCTTTCCCACTGCTCATTGAGCGAGAAGACAGACGTCCCTGTGGAGAAGGTAAGAGCCCCAGAGAGGTTTGGTACCGAGGGAGCCTGATCCGCCCGTTGCTGGCCAAATTCTCGGCACGGAAAACAGGAGGTTAAGGTTGGACAATTTTCCCCCAGCTAGGCCTTTGTCCCTTCGAGTCCTTGGGGTTTGACTTTTTTGGTTTCCCTTTTCCTGCTTCCCTCCCTCCACTGGCGAGGAGGGGGCTGCTCTGTAGCCCTCATGGTGGGAGGCCTCCCAAAGAGATGGGACAGGAAGCGTGCTCTGAGAGTGATCCTCACCGGTGACCTGAGCCATCCCTGGGCCATCTGGGGAACCCTCAGCCCACCGCCAGAGTCTCCACGCTGATTGGCTGAGCAGGGGGTCTCGTGGCAGGGAGGAGATTCAGGACTTTGTTGTTCTCGTTTAAGGCCCAGCAAATAAGCCAGAACCAATCATCTGTTTGGTGAATTGTTCTCCTTCTCGCTGCTGATTGTCTCTGAGCCGTTCCTGGTTCTCGCTGGTGTTCTCGTGCTTCTAAAACACTTGCTGAAGAATCAGTGTGAATGGTTGTTGGTCTGTAGCTCATTGCAGGTCCCTTTATTCTGATCATTCAGTGTGTGAAACTCCAGACTCATGGTTCGTTTGAAAGTCAGGACACCCGGGTCCTGTTCCCAACTCTATCCCGACAGGTTGTGTGATGGAAGACAAGGCCCTTCGCCTTTCTCTGCCTTTGTTTCTCCCTCTGTCAGTTGGGGAGAACAATCCTCTCACACCTGCCTCCCGGTGGGGGGAGGGTGGGGAGCTGTGGGGACCTGTTTGAGAGCGTCACTCGTAGCAGTGTATCGTAGGAGGTGTCCTATCGGGTTGAGTCATTCCAGAGGATGATGTCGTGCAGCAGAGCCCCGTTTTCCCAACCTGGCGTGACACAGCTTTGCATGTGAACTGAACCAATGGTGCACACGGGTCCAGAAGCCGGCGATTTCTCCTCTGGCCACTAGATGGCGCTGCAGGCTCCCACTTTCCCCTTCTCCTGGTCAGCGCAATGGGGGTTAGTCTCCCCAAAAAGAACGCCCGTCTCGCTTTGAACGTTCCTTGATGTGCACCCTGTGGACTGTCGGGATACGTGTCCAAAAGTTGCAGGGCTTGTTTCATGGTCTCCACAACGACAATCTTTCTTCCTTTTTAGACGTGACGACCTTTTTGGTCAAGATCCTTGATTATTCGGGGACTTATCCCGGAAGACCCAAAGTATTTGGGACATAAGACTTGTCTGGAAGGGCGCACAGGGCTAAAGTGTTTTTGGCCATAACATGTGCCTTGTCGCAAGAATGACGTCCATCCCCCTTCCAAACAAGCCCCAAATGAGCTGTTACCAGAATTGCCCTTTACCTTGGGGTACGCCCATTTGTTAGGGTTACTCTTCTGGCGGGGGGAGATTCTGCAATTCTGTCAATGTGCTGCTTTTGTCACTTGTGTTTTCCTATGGAGCGCTACTCCTTCCTTCTGCAAGTTCCCTCCCAATGGAGCTACCCTGCAGGACCTCGGTTCCCCAGGGCTGGGGTCTTCCAGCCCCCAAATGTGATGAACATGAAGAGACACACAGGCTCACACACATGAAGATAGCATGTCAGAGAGGACTGGGTCATCAGCACTCGCAAGCTGACCCCTGATGTGTCCCGGGACTCAGTGGGCTGGATCGAACAGCAATTTAAATCTGATCCCCTCATACGTCCTTGGCCTCCGCGGGCTGGGCTGAGCAACACCTTAATCTGCCACCCTCCTCTGCCCCCAGGTTCAGCACCTCCCTATCCCCACCTTCACCCCACAACCATTCTGCTAGTAACCCACTTGCTGAGCAAACCCCCGAGGATTTTTGGGGCTGCAGGGATCTTTAGCTTGGGTACACGGAGCGTTGCTGCAGAGTGCATGGAGAAGCCAAAAACACCCATGGAGGTGGGGTGGGGGGCTAGCAAACTATAACAGATCACAGGAGGCAGGGTCAGGAGGCTATTCCTAGAGAGAGACAGAGGCACAGAAAGAGACAGATGGATCTCAGCACTCCTTGAAGCTGGAATCGATCAGGGTTCCCAGGTGGCCTTGGTAGCTGAGGGACCGAAGCGCTGGAGCCAGGCAGAGCCCCCAGCACAATCAGTCAGGAAAAGCTAATGAGGAGGACTTGTGGCACCTTAGAGACGAACCAATTTATCTGAGCATAAGCTTTCATGGGCTAAAGCCCACTTCATCAGATGCATGCAGGGGAAAATACAGCAGGAAGATATAGATAGATTGATACAGAGAAGACGAGAAAATGGGGGTTGCCATAGCAACTCTTAACGAGACCAATCGATGAAGGTGGGCTGTTAGCAGCAGGAGAAACAAAACTTTTCAGGTTAATCAGGCTAATCCGGGGGGACTAAAACTGCAGGGCAGAGAGACCAGTAAGTGTTGGGGGGTCCCGATCCAGTCCCCAGCTTCTAGCCGCCCACCCCCTTAAGGCTGCCATTGCTGGGAGCCCCCTCCATCTGCAACTTCAACTTGTAAAGATTGTAGATAAAACCTGTACAGCTGTGTGCCTTTAGGGCAAAAACTTACACACAGGTACATGAAATCCACTGCAAAAGAAACCCCAGTGGGTAAAACCAGGGAACAAAAGCCTGAGCAGCCAAAACCCCAGCCAGCTGTTGCTCCCATGAAGAGGGAAGAGTTACAATATCTCCTCCTTCACATTTCTCCTAGGAACTACCAGGGGCCGATTGAAAAGTGTGAAAATATTTTTGAAAAGAAAAAACATCCACAACTTGATTCCATTTTATTGACAGCATCATTATTGGTACTCGCCTGGCTTGCCTTCTCTGGCAGAAGAGAGGCAGACAGAGGAGGATGAGGACCACCAGCTGTGCCCCCACAAGACTGGGCTCCGGGCCAATCCTCCAGATATCTGAGACCCACATCCTTCCCCAGATCAACCGCCTTCAAAGTGGACCAGACCCACATCCCTCCCCAGAATGACCATCCGTGACCTGGGCAGCGCAGCCAGCTCAGCCAGGAAGGAGAACTCTTGAAACTTTCTTTGGCTTTTCATCTCCCTGTTCTTCCCCTAATTGTTGGGGGCTGAAAATACCTGGCCGTGGGAAGCGAAGAGGCAGGCCCTGGATTCTACCTCTCGGGAGCCCACAGCTCACCCCCAGACGGTCGCCTACGGCCTGGTGACACGCTAGAAGGGCCATTTGCAAGTGGTTCAATTTTCCAGCTCGATTTGGCTGTTGGTTTCTGGCCCAAAATTGGGAGGCCTGACAGCGTCAGCACTGGGCAAATGTGGCTCGTTGCTGGAAGAGTCTGATTCTCCCGTCGTCTTCTCCCTTCCGAGGGATCCTCCGCGTCTCTCAGCAGCTCCTGGGGTCCCCAGCCGCTGTCACCCCAGCCAGGTGGCAGACTGACGGCAGGGCAAGAAAGCTGACGCCGAACCCTCTTTGCTGTTGGCCTCCGGGACATCGCAATCAGCTTGTGCAGAAACACACACAGACCCCACCCAGAGCACATCGCACGTCACACACACAACACGTCCTGCGTCGCACATCACACACACAAAACATTGCACGTCGCACACACAACACATAGCACGTTGCACGTCGCACACATAAACAGAAGACGTCGCACCTCACACTTCACATGTGCATGTCTTCTTGTTTGCCGTGTTGAGTGTGTGTGATGTTGTGTTTGTGGTGTCATGTGACGTGTGTGTGTGATGTGTTTTCTGTCATGTTGTGTGTGTGTGTCGTGTGTCATGTTGTATGTGTTTGTGTCTATCTGTGTGACGTGTTGTGTGTCGTGTTGTGTATTTCTGTGTGTGTGTGACGTGTTGTGTTTGTGTATGGTGTGTTTGTGGTGTCATGTGACGTGTGGTGGTGTATGTGTGTGACACGTTGTGTGTCATGTTTGTGTGTTTGTCTGTCTGTGTGACGTGTTATGTGTGTGACATGTTGTGTGTGTTGTGTTATGTGTGTGTGTGTGACGGGTTGTGTGTCGTGTGTGTTGTGTGTCGTCTAGAGTGTTGTACGGATTGTGTTTGGTTGTGTGTTTGTGGTGACGTGACGTGGTCTGTGGGTGTGGGTGTGTGAGACATGTTTTGTGTAGTGTTGTGTGTGTGTGACGTGCTGTGTGTGTGTTTGTGGTGTGGTGTGTATGTGTGATGTGTTGTGTGTGACGGTGTGTGTGTTGTGTTGTGGTCCGTTTTGTGTGTCGTGTTCAGTGTGTGTATGGTGTTGTGTGTGTGGTGTCATGTTACGTGTTTTGTGTGATGTAGTGTGTGTGTGTCATGTTGTGTGTCGTCTTGTCTGTGTTTGTGTGACGTTTTGTGTGATGTGTTGTGTGTGTGTGACGTGTTGTGTGTCACATTCTGTGTGTGTTGTGTGTCGTCTAGAGTGTTGTGTTGAGTGTGTGTGACGTGGTGTGTGTGTGTGTGTCTGTGTGTGTGTCTGTGATGTGTTGTGTGTCAGGTTGTGTGCTTGTGTTGTGTTGTGTGCTTTTTTGTGTTTTGTACTGTGTATGTGACATGTTGTGTTGTGTGTGTTTGTGTATGTGTGACGTGTGTAGCGTTTTCTGTCTGTGTGACATGGTGTGTGTCATGTTGTGCGTGTGTGAGACATGTCTGTGAGTGTGACATGCGACGTGCTGTGCGTGCGTGCGACGCGCAAGGTTTTGTGTGTGCGAAGTGCGATGTGCTGTATGACGTTCGACATGCGACGTGTTGTGAGTGCGATGTTTGACGTGTTGTATGTGGCCGCGCTATGTGCGATGTGCATCGTGCGACAGGCGACGTGTTGTGTGTGTTCATGCGACGTGCAATGTTTTGTATGTGTGCGTGCTACATGCGACATGTTGTGCGTGTGATGTGTAACGTGCTGTGTGTGTGCGTGCGACATGTGTGCGACGTGCTACACACGACGTGTTGTGCGTGCGGTGTGCGATGTGTTGTGTCTGTGTGTGCGACACACACGACATACACACAACACGTCTCATGACACCACAACCACACAACACACACTCAACATGACACACAAACGGCACAAAACTCAACACACAGACACACTCAACACAAGACTCCATCATACGTCATACACACAGCACATCGCACTTCACACACAGAAAACGTTGCGCTTCGCACGCACAGCACGTCGCACGTCACACTCACAAACATGTCTCACACACGCACAACATGACACACACCATGTCACACAGACAGAAAACGCTACACGCGTCACACATACACAAACACACACAACAAGACTCCATCGATGGGGATTAGCCAGGATGGGCAGGGATGGTGTCCCTAACCTCTGTTTGTCAGAAGCTGGGGATGGGGCGACAAGGGATGGATCCCGGCATGATTCCTGTCTGTTCATTCCCTCTGGGGCACCTGGCACTGGTCACTGTCGGCAGACGGACACACACAGGTCCCCTCCTGCCGTATTCTCCTCCGGCTGGGGCTCCTGGGCAATTCCTCTGCGAAAGCAGCTGCAAAGCCAAGCATGAGCCACCACTCCACAAAGCTCGATGGGTGCTGGAAATCTTGCCCTCAGCCCTGCCTCACTCTTTCATCCCATCCACATCGGCCCCACTCGACGCACAGAGACGGAGTTAACACCGACAGTCACCGCTCCACTCTCGCACCCACTGCCCTGCATGATTTTCGTCCCCTCCTACTGCTTCTTGGCTTCCGAGACATAGCCTGCGGGGATGCACACCTAGCGTGCCTGCCCGTGTCCTGTGAAGGGAGACAGCACAGGGAAAGGCAAGGACAGAGAGACAGAGACAGAGACAGAGACAGGGTGTGTGTGATGGCCAACATACTAGAGGAGAGACAGAGAAAAACATGGTAGGATAGCAAGCAACTCACCTCCTGGAGTCATCTGTGATGAAGCGGGACTTCATGTTTCCTCTGAATCGCGTGGGGGTGCCTCAGTTTCCCCTAGGCAGTTCTTAAGGATCTAGGTGGTGGGGTAAGGGTGTATGATCGTTGCAGAGCTCTGGAGGGCAGGTGTGTGCAGGGGTCTGGACACAGAGAATGGCCGACACCCTCTTTCCTGGCACCTGATGCCCTGGGCCCTTCGCCCCTGCAAGGTGAGAGCTAAAGGGTTGGAGAACAAAGGAATCGGGTGCCCTCCTGGCCGGGGACAGGGACAAAGCCCAGAGGAGGAGGGGCTGGGGGGAGTTTCAGTTGGGGGCTGGCTGGAGACATGGAGTGAAGGGCAGACGGGGTTGTCTGGCTCACTGCCCCCCAAAATGGACCCGGCTGAGGGGTCCTGTTCTCTGCACCTACAAGCTCTGTGTTAGACCATGTCCCTGTCGTCTAATAAAGCTCTGTTTTCCTGGCTGGCTGAGAGTCCCGTCTGACTGCGGAGTTGGGGGGCAGGACCCTCTGGCTTCCCCAGGACCCCGCCTGGGCGGACTGGCTGTGGGAAGCGCAGGGAGGGGCAGAGGAGGCTGAAGGCTCCGAGGTCAGAGCCAGGAAGGTGGAGCCGGGGGAGCTGTGTGTCCTGCAGACAGGCTGCTCCCCGAGAGGAGACTTCCCCAGAGTCCTGCCTGGCTTCCTGGGGAGCAGTTCCAGAGCATCGCCCGGGGACCCCGGGACATCCTCCTCCTACATGAAACCTTCTGCTGGGTGACGTGTTGTGTGTGTCGTGTTGCATGTGTCGTGTGACGTGTTGTGTGTGTGACTTGTGTGTCGTTTTGTGTGTGTGAGATGTGTTTATGTGTGCGTGTTGTGGTCCATATTGAGTGTGTGTGTGCCATGTTGTATGCCGTGTTGTGTGCATGTGTCATGTTGTGTGCCGTTTTGTGTGCATGTTGTGTGTGTCGGTGTCATGTGTTGTGTGAGATTTTTGTGTCTCGTGTCGTGTGCCGTTTTGTGTGTCGTGTGTCGATGTTGTGTGTCGTGTTGTCTGTGTGTGTGTCGTGTTGTGTGTGGGTGTGTGATATTTTGTGTGCGATGTTTTGTGCATCGTGTTGTGCATGTGTGTCACGTGTGCCGTTTTGTGTGTCATGTGAGGTGTTGTGTGTCGTATTGTGTGTGGGTGTCGGTGTCATGTGTGATTTCTGTGTCATGTTGTCTGCCATTTTGTGCCTCGTCTCGTGTGTGTGTGTGTGTCTGTCGGTGTCGTGTGTGATTTCTGTGTCACATTGTCTGCCATTTTGTGCCTTGTCTCGTGTGTGTGTGTCTGTGTGTCGGTGTCATGTGTTGTGTGTGATTTTTGTGTGTCATGTTGTGTGCTGTTTTGTGTGTCATTTTATTTGTGTGTCATGTTGTTTGTGTGTCGGTGTCCTGTGTTGTGTGTGTGTGAGAGACGTGTTTCTGTATGTGTGACATGTTCTTTGTGTATGTGTCTCAGTGTCATGTTGTGTGTGTGTGTGTGTGTCAGTGTCGTCTGTCGTGTTTTGTGTGTGTGATATTTTGTGTGTGATGTGTGTGTTGTCTTGGGTGGCCACACAGGGTGATGCACAAAGCATTCCCCTCATGGAGGAAGAGTGACACAACGTGGCCACTCAGGAGTAACACACAAACAATTCCCCCCCCCCCTCCGGAGCAACAGTGATGTGTGTGGCCAATTCAGGTCATGCACAAAGCATTTCCTCATGGAGCAACAGTGACCCCGGGTGGCCCCTCAGGGTACTGCACAAACCATTTCCCTCACAGAGCAACAGTGACAGTGGGTGGCCACTGTCACGAATTATACCCGTCAGGTCACGCACACAAGCTGCTGTAAATTATACCCGATTGGTCCCGCACAGTTCGAGTCTAGGCTGAGGCACTCGACCGAAGTCCACAACGGCAGGGTTCCCAAAAATACTAAGTTTATTACACTCGAGCGTGGTGCCCCCCTGCTCATCAGGAGGGGACCCCGCATGCAGGTTATACAAAGATTATAGACCTTTTAGCAAGGCACGTTGCCCTCGTGCGTCGGAAACCTTAGCCAATAGACAAACCCTTCCCTTACCTACCACCTATCCCGGCTAGGTACATTCCCCGCGCTAAACCATGACTTCAACTACATTGCATGGTCCTAAAGCAATGCACCAGTAACTTTTCTTATCAGGATGGGAGGCCCACATCAAGGCCAGGAGGCAGGGAGTTAGGAACAGACAAAGAACCGAAACAGGGAGTTAAAACAGGCTGGAGACAAGGGCAGGGAGGGGGACGGAGGATTTTCACAGGAATGCAGTATCTAAGACACACTCCTCCTGGTGCATGATGTGCTTGCTTTTAGACAATGGTGGGCCCCAAACCAAAATGGAGTCACATATGCTAACTTTTCCTTCACACCACTCAGGGTAATGCACCAGCAATTTCCCTCGTGGAGCAACAGTGACACCGGGTGGCTAATCCAGGTATTGCACAAAGCATTTCCCTCATGGAGCAACAGTGACCCTCGGTGGCCACTCAGGGTAATGCACAAATAATTTCCCTAACCGAGCAACAGAGACACCGGGTGGCCAGTCAGTGTAATGCACAAATCATTTCCCTCCTGGACCAACAGTGACACTGCACGGCCAGTCAGGGTAATGAACTAACATTTCCCTCATGGAGGAAGAGTGACACCGGGCAGCCCCTTGGAGTAACACACAAAGCATTTCCCTCACGGAGCACCAGTTGCACAAACTGAGTTTAATAATAATAATAATAAACAAAAAATAGTTTCACTAGAAAAGGTAGATTTTCAGTGATTATAAGGATAGCAAACAGAAGAAGGCAGATTACTAAGCAAATACAAATACACACACATACTAAGCCTAAGATCTTAAAGAGACTGGATTCAAGAAGTTATTTCCCATCCTAAATGTCTTTTGGCATCTTGAAGAGTTTCTGTAGCTTAGACTTCCCGTTGTTTCTCTTTACAGACTAGACTCCTGTCTTAGTCTGGACTTCCCCCTTCTCATTTCCTTTGTCTCTTCAGGTACTTTCAGCAGCCTTTCTACTGCCCTGCATGATTTTTGTCCGCTCCGACTTTTCCATGGCTCCCGAGACCTCACCTGTGGGAATGCACTCCTACCCGTGTCCTACAAAGGGAGACGGCACCAGGAGAGCAGAGGAGAGAGAGACTGAGAAAGTTGGCCAACACACAAGAGAAGAGAGAAAAATATGGGAGGAAGGCAAGCAACTCACCAGCTGGAGTCATCCTCCTAGATGCCACCTTCTCCTGCGAAGGAGACACCGTTCCTGGCCAGAGAAATGAGCAGCCCCTGAAAATGGGGACCTTGTCTCTCTCCTAACCACAGCTGGTCAGGAACCTTTTCTTACAAACCCAGCCCCAGCTGATGGGGAGTCCCTACCTGGAGCCAGGCGGGCCGTGAGCAAAGCCTTAACCAAACCAGACACTTATCTCACGGACATTCGCAACTGCTCCGCTGCCAACCGGACGACTCCTGGCTGCATCAACAGTGTTCGCGGGCTCACTGCTCTCGCTCGCTTTCCATCCGATGAGGGGAGTCAACGGTTTGTACTAAACCCAGACCAAGGAGGAAAAACAAATAAGTTACCATCTCAGTGGGCCACATCGCGTAGGCTATCATGATACAATGCTCCCTTGGTGCTGGAAATCTTGCCTTCATCCGGGCATCGGCCCCACGCGATGAACCGAGACACAGTTAACCCCGACAGTCACCGCTCCACGCTCGCACCCACTGCCCGGCATGATTTTCCTCTGCTCCGACTTCTCCATGGCTCCCGAGACCTCACCTGTGGGAATGCACACCTACCCGTGTCCTGTGAAGGGACACGGCACGAGAAGAGAAGAGGAGAGAAGAGAGAGAGAGAGTTGGCAAACACATGAGAGAAGACAGAGAAACATGAGAGCAGGGCAAGCCACTCACCACCTGGAGTCATCCTCTTGGATCCAACCTTCTGCTGCGGAGGAGACACCGTTCCTGACCAGAGAAACGAGCAGCCTCTGAAAATGGGACCTTTTCTCCCTCGTAACCACAGCTGATCAGGAACCTTTTCTTACAAACCAAACCCTAATTTACGGGGCTTCCCTACCCGGACTCAGGTGGGGCGTGAGCAGAGTCCTCACCAAACCAGACACTTACCTCACCGAGACTGGCGATTGCTCGGCTCCCAGATGGTGGCCTCTTGCCTGGCATCACCAACGGTCACAGGCTCGCTGCTCTCACTCACTTTCCGTCGCATGAGGGCAGTAGACTCTGAGGCTTGACTTCTTTTTCCTTGGTACTAAACCCAGCACAAGGGGAAAAAGCAAGTAAGTGACCATCTCAGTCGGCAACGTCTCGTAGGCTCCTCTGTTTGCCTCTCCCACACGGCGGGGATCCGCCCTCCACTCTCCTCCCGTTACACCTTGAGCATCGCAACCAAAAAGCCCCTTTTCTAACGGCACCCCACAGAGTCACTCTGCTCAGGAGACTCTGGCCCCTCCCCGGGCTTAACCCCCCCGAGCCCCGTCCCCGGCGAGGACGCCCACGGCCGGTGAGGAGGACGACAGCGAGTGCGGACGAGGAACTGGAAGCACTGACCTCGCAGCCAGGTCTGCAGAGGGCAGAGAGCGGAGGCCTGGTTCCGCCTCCTTGGAAAGAGGCCCAAGCGGCTCAGGCCCCTCCTGCCGTGTTCCCCTCCGGCGAGAGCTCCGGCACCATTCCTCGCCAGAGCCGCTGCGAGAGCCGAGCCGGAGCCCTCGCTCCCCAGCGCTCGACGGGGGCTGGGAATCTCGCCCTCGGCCCTGCCTCCCTCTTCCCTCCCGTCCACACCGGCCCCACGCGCTGCCCAGAGACCGAGTTCACCCCGCCCGTCCCCGCTCCGCTCTCGCACCCGCTGGGGGTCGTCTCGAGGGTTGTGATTTCGGTGTCATGTCCTCTGCCGTCTTGTGTGTCGTGTGATGTGTCGTATGTCGTGTCGCAGGTGTGTGTGTCAGTCGTCGACTGTGGTGTGTGTCGGTGTCGTGTGTGTGTGAGACGTCATGTGTCGTGTGTGTTTGTCAGTTTCGTGTGTGTGAGACATCGTGTGTGTGAGTTGGTGTCGTCTGTGAGACATCACGTGTGTGAGTTGGTGTCGTGTGTGTCAGTGTCATGTGTGTCATGTGTGTCGGTGTCGTGTGTGTCAGTGTCGTCTGTCGGCATGTGTGTGTGGTCTGTGTGTGTCAGCGTGTGTGTGTGAGATGTCGTGTTTGAGAGACGTCGTGTGTCGGCGTGTGTGTGTGTCGGCATTTGAGAGACGTCGTATCTTGGCATGGGTGTGTATGTTGGCGTGTGTGCGACATCATGTGTCGTGTGTGTGTGTTGGCGTGTGTGAGAGACGTGTGCCATGCGCGAGCGTGTGAGCATGTGTCGGTGTGTGTGAGAGCCATCGTGTGCATGTGTGTGTGAGTGTGTGTCGGCATGTGTGAGAGATGTGTTTGTGCGTGTGAGATATTGTGTGTCATGTGGTGTCTTTTGTGGGAGACGTGGTTGTGTGTGTGTTGTCTTGAGTGTTTGTTGAGTGTGGCATGATCTACCTTTTGTAAAACCATCTTGTATTTTGTCCCATTTACCATTGACCTCAATGTCCTTAATTACTTTCTCCTTCAAATTTTTTTCCAAGACCTTGCATACTACAGATGTCGAACTAACAGGCCCGTAGTTACCCGGATCACTTTTTTCCTCCCTTTCTTAAAAATAGCAACTATGTTCACAATTCTCCAATCAAACGGTACAACCCCTGAGTTGACAGATTCATTAAAAATTCTTGCTAATGGGCTTGCAATTTCATGTGCCAGTTCTTTTAATATTCTTGGATGAAGATTATCTGGGCCCCCCGATTTAGTCCCATTAAGCTGTTCGAGTTTCCTTCTACCTCAGATATGGTAATATCTGCCTCCATCTCCTCCTTCCCATTTGTCATGCTACCATTATCCCTAAGATCCTCATTAGCCTTATTAAAGACTGAGGCAAAGTATTTGTTTCGATGTTGGGCCATGCCTAGATTATCCTTGACCTCCACTCCATCCTCAGTGCTTAGCGGTCCCACTTATTTTTTCTTGGTTTTCTTCTGATTGACATGGCTATAGAACCTTTTACGATTGATTTTAATTCTCTTTGCAAGGTCCTTCTCACTTTATCCCTTCATGTTCTGACCTCAAGAAGGTAGATTTCCTTGTTGATCCCTCCCATCTTCCACTCCCTGTATGCTTTCTCCTTTTTCTTAATCACCTCTCCGAGATGCTTGCTCATCCAGCTTGGTCTACAACTCCTGCCTATGAATTTTCCACCCTTTCTTGGGATGCAGGCTTCTGATAGCTTCTGCAGCTTTGATTTAAAGTAATCCTAGGCCTCCTCTGCCTTTAGATCCCTAAGCTCTTCAGTCCAATCCACTTGCCGAACTAATTTCCTTAATTTTTGAAAGTCAGCTCTTTTGAAATCAAAAACCCTAGTTGCAGATTTATTTTTTGTTGATCCTTCCGTTCAGTTGGAACTGAATTAGCTCATGATCACTCGAACCAAGATTGTCCCCTCCAACCATTTCTTCTAGGAAGTCCTCACTTCTCACCAAAACCAAATCTAGAATGGCACCCCCTCTTGTCGGTTCAGCAACTACTTGATGAAGGAATCCATCTAACAGCATCTAGGAACATCTGAGCCCGATTATTATTACTAGCACTCGTCCTCCAGTCTACATCTGGGAAGTTAACGTCTCCCATGATCACGCAGTTTCCATTCGTATTTACTTCATTAAAAAATTTAAGAAGGGCTCGATCCATATCCACATTAGATCCCGGCGGTCTCTAGCACACTCCAAGCACTATCCCAGGGGAGGCTCGAGTAGTTTTCTTCCCCAATGTCATTTTTGCCCAGACGGACTCTGTCTTATCCATTCCATCGCTGATTTCTTTACATTCTACCTCCTCATTGATAGACAATGCTACTCCACCACCTTTACCTTTATTTCAGTCTTTCCTAAACAGCACATACCCTTCAATACCCGTAGTCCAGTCATGACGACTATTCCACCCTGTTTCTGTTATCCCTAGAATATCTGGTTTCACTTCCTGCACCAGTAGCTCTAGTTCCTCCGTTTTGTTACCTAGGCTCCTCGCATTAGTGTACAAACATCTTCATTTTTGCTGTTTGGCCTCGCTCACGTTCTTTACCCAATGAGGCACGGTCATTCTACAGCCAGTAGAACCTATTAGACTGGTGTCCACACTGCCCTTCCTCCTTATAGCCATTCTCCTACCCACGGAGGGGGTTTCTCATTCTCCTGTATCCTTTCTTCCTTTGTTTTTTTCCCTCTCAAGGCTAAAATCCGGCTTGGACATTACCTGGACATCCCCCAACCAACCATCTCCCCCAGATTCCTAGTTTAAAGCTCTCTTAATCAGTTGTGCCAGCCTCTATCCTAGAAGTCTATTTCCTTCCCTACTCAGATGAAGTCCATCCCGAGAGAACTGTCCTCTGTCCAGGAATGCCTCCCAGTGGCCAGACATCCCAAAGCCCTCCTTCTAGCACCACTGCCTGAGCCATCTGTTGACAGTCATAATCTTGTCACGCCTTTGTTGCCCTTCTCCAGGAACAGGCAAAATCCCACTACAGATCACCTGAGCCTCGATTTCCTTAAGCGTCTTCCCCAGCCTAGCACAGTCTCCCTTAATCCTTTCCAGCTGAGAATCTAGCTGTAACGTTTGTTCCCACATGAAGGATAATTAGGGGGTTCTTTCCCGCTCCCTTTAGGATCCTTTTCAACCTCACATCTACATCCCGTATCTTAGCACCTGGAAGACAGCACACCCTTCTATTCTCTGGATCAGCTCTGGTTACGGGCCTGTCTAGTCTTCTCAGTAAAGAGTCCCCGATCACATAGACCTGTCTTTTCCTAGTGACGGTGCTATTCTCCACTCTATCCCCTCTTCCCTCTGGCTGCAAGTTCTTTCCATTCCTACTCTCCCTTGTAATCCTCTTCAACCCATCCTGTGTCCTCCTGGGGCTCATATTTGGTGTAGTCTCCATTGACTCTTCCCCTTTTCCTATAGGACTAGCCGCTCTTCTCTTCTTCCTTGCCCCTCCACCTTCAGTGACTACCTGTTGAGCCCCTTCTTCATTTTCCAACTCTCAGAACCTATTCCTGAGCTCTATTTCTCCTTCACGAGCCCGTCTTTTCCTCTGCCTGGTTTTTTTTAGTCACATGCTTCCACTGACCACTTTCCTCACCCAGCTGTCTCTCCTCAGAATTCCTCAGTCCTGCTTCCATCTGCAAGTCTGAGCTTTTCCCTTCAGATACCTCATGTCTTTGCTCCATCATCTGCTCAAACCCCTTTCTAAACTCAACCAGACTTTCCACCTGCATCTCCAAACCTCAGATCTTCTCCTCCATCAGCTCGAGCAGACGGCATTTCATGCAGACAAAACTCTTACCAGGTCCCCCCTCCAGGATCATGGACATACGGCAGCTTCCACAGCCAGTCATCTCCATTGTGTCTTCCACGACATGAGTCACTCCCACTGCTGCCTCTGTGTCTGTCATCCCCTTCCCACCTAAATCCTGTTCACCTGGGAAACACCCAAACCCCACCCCCCACAGCAACAACAAACCCCCAACAAGCACCACAAAACAAACTCCCCCTCAGACTCCCCTGTTTACAGCCCTGTTTGCTGGCTCCTGTGCCACGGCCTGACTGGCTGGCTCCCTTCATAGGACCCCGAGTCAGAGAAGCCCCGGCCCCGAATCAGGGCTCAGCTTCTCCCCCAGCACAAAGCCCCCACAAGCCTCGACACATACACATAATACCAATACACAACCAAATACCAACACCTTCTCCTCCACACCATTCACAGCTGTTGGTGGGTCTTGGGGAAACCCTGGTGCTCCAGCGGGGGCGGGTGTCTGACGGGATGGGAGGGGTGACGGGGGGTGGGGAGGGGGCCCAGCTGGGAGGTGGAGGGGTCTGTGTGGTGTGAGCTGTGGGAGGGTAGGGGATGGATTGGTGCTGTGGGAGGAGGAAAGGGGGGTTGTGGACAGGGGGCGATTGGGTTGTAGGGATGGGGACTGGGTCTGGGAGGGATGTGGGGGAGGGAGAGGCTATAGGGGACTTGGATCGGGGACTTGGGTCAATGGCATGGCTGTTGGGTTGGGTTGGGAGGGGCAGCACCATGGCCGCCCCCAGGGGACACAGCATGGCTGTGGGGGGCTGTAGGGAGGGGAGGGGTCTGTGGGGTGGGGCGGCTGCAGCCTGGCTTGGGGCGAGGAGGACAGTCGAGGGGGGGACTGTGGAGGGGCTCGGCCACACTGGGGCCTGGGGGCTGGTGGGGAGGGGCAGTGGGGTGGCAGCCGGCCATGGCTGTGGTTCGCTCTTGGGGCATCTCAGGTGGGGGGCCCCAGCGGGGGACAGGGGTCTGGCAGTGCCCCCTAGGAGAGAAGGGGAGACCTGCCCCCCAGGGAGCTGCTCCCGGTGCAGCCTGTGCGGGGCAGGGGGGCCCAGGCTGCTCCCAGCGGGGGGCTGCGAGTCCCTGCCCCGGGCAGAGGGAAGCTGCGGCAGCTCCCCAGGTTTGGGGGGCAGTGACACGTGGGGAGCGGGGGGGGAGCAGAAGGGGGGCCGGGGGCTCTGAGCCGCTCCGCCCGGCCCGGAGCTCTGGAGAGCCCCCGGCCCCGCCCCTGTTGTCCCCCCGCCACAGCCTCCGCTCCCAGCGCCGCCGGCCCATGCTCCGGCAATGCAGGCAGGGGGCAGGGAGCAGGGGAGGGGTGGGGTAGAGGGCAGGGGAGTTCGGGGGGTGGTCAGGGGCTGGGGGGCGGATGGGGTCGGGGCGGTGAGAGGCGGGGAACAGGGGGTTGAATGCGGGCAGGAGGTCCCGGGGCGGTCAGGGAGAAGGGGTGGTTGGATGGGGCAGAGGGTCCGGGGGGCAGGCAGGAAGGAGAGGGGGGTTGGATGGGGCGGTGGGGGTCTGTTAGGGGCGGGGGGATCTGGGGGCAGTCAGGGGACAGAGAGCGGGGGGGTTGATGGGGCAAGGGTCCTGGGGGGCCCCTCAGGGAACAGAGGGGTTGGATAGGGCCGGAGGCCCGGGGCGGCCGTCAGGGAGCGAGAAGCGGGGGTCGGATGGGGGCGAGGGCCGGGCCATGCCTTGCTGTTTGAGGAGGCCCAGCCTCCCCTAACTGTCCCTCCGTACAATTTCTGAAACCCGATCCGGCATCAGGCCAAAAATTTGCCTGCCCCTGGCTTAGGGCCTGATTTATGCAAAGACCCATTGGGAGTGTGTGAACATTGCCCCATTTCTGAAACTGGAAACAACCCCCTGGACAGGGCTGGGAAAACAGAGCAGAGCACTGGAGCCTGAACCCCCTCGTCAGAGACTGCGATGAAATCATCTCAGGCATTGGCATCCAGACAGCAGGATTATCTGGCTGTGTCGACTCTCTCCTCAGGCCCTACACGACCAGCAACCCTAGCCAGAGATGCCTGAGATGACGGGGCGTCCAGGATTTCCAGGTTTATGGATCTTGGGTAGCAGATAGAAGACCCCTGGTCGGGGTTCCAGGGGCATGTCTGTGCAGATTTGTTCTTGTGCTTTTTCAGGGAGTTTCTTGAGCAGATGGTGCAGTTTCTCTTGGTAACCCTGAGTGGGATCAGAGGGGAATGGGCTGGAGAATGTGGAGTTGGAGAGCTGCCGAGCAGCCTCTTGTTCATATTCCAACCTATTCATGAAGACGACAGCACCTCCTTTGTCAGCCTTTTTGATTCGGATGTCAGAGTTGTTCCTGAGGCTGTGGACGGTGTTGTGTTCTGCACGGCTGAGGTTATGGGCCAAGTGATGCTGCTTTTCGACCACTTCAGCCCGTGCTTGTCGGCTGAAGCACTCGAGTTGAAGTCCAGTCTGCTGTTTCGACCTTCAGGCAGAATCCTTCTTTTTGTCGTGTTGGTAGGAAGGTCTCTGTGGATTAGTGTGTTGTTCAGAGGTGTGTTGGAAATATTCCTTCTGTCGGAGACGTGGAATGTCGCATTCCAGGTCACCGCAGAACTGTATCATGTTGGTGGGGGTGGAGGGGCAGAAGGAGAGGCCACACAAGACACCCACTTCCTGGACACTACAGTGTTAATAAGCGATGGTCACATAAACACCACCCTATCCTGGACCGCTATACTTACCTACATGCCTCCAGCTTTCATCCAGACCACATCACATGATCCGTTGTCTACAGCCAAGCTCTAAGATACAACCGCATTTGCTCCAATCCCTCAGACAGAGACAAACACCTCCAGGATCTCTATCAAGCGTTCTTCAAACTACAATCACCACCTGCTGAAAGGAAGAATACCCAGAAGTCACCTACTCCAGGACAGGCCCAACAAAGAAAGGAACAGAACGCCACCAGCCATCAGCTTCAGCCCCCAACTAAAAGATCTCCAGGGCAGGATCAAGGATCTACAATCTATTCTGAAGGACGATCCCTCAATCTCACAGATCTTGGGAGACAGGCCAGTCCTCGCTTACAGACAGCCCCCCCAACCTGAAGCAAATACTCACCAGCAACCACACAACAAAAACACTAACCCAGGAACCTATGCTTGCAACAAACCCATTGCCAACTCTGTCCACATATCTAGTCTAGGGACACCATCCTCGGACCTAATCACATCAGCCACACCATCAAATGTGCCCAAATACATTTGTTAGTCTCTAAGGTGCCAGAACTACTCCTCGTTTTGTTTTTGTTTTTTTGCTGATACAGACTAACACGGCTCCCATTCTGAACTAAATGATTGCATCTCTCCCCAAAATAGATCTAGAAGCACAAAGAACACCCTGGAGACCAGGCCTTTAAACGTTAGGAAACATCAGAGTTAAGGTGACGTGTACATACTTCGCGCAATGCTGTTGTGCATGTGTGTTATGATACAGACTCACAAGTGTGGCCTTGGGGTCAATTCTCTGCCCCCCACAGCATCAATTTCCTCCAGGCTACCAAGGAAGTGGTGCTTCCTCCATCCCTTGATGAGATGCCTTTCTCGAGTCTGCTTTGGTCCAAAACTCGCTACTGCGCCATGCAGGAGGCCTGTGATGTGTAGGGGGGCCAGATGAGATGATCTAACAGTCTCTTCTGGCCTTCAAGTCTCCAAATCTCTGCAAAACCGAGTGCGGCATATTGAGCATCCTCTGATGGTTCCACATGTGGCCTGCGTGAACCCTTGCACGACTACTGAGTGTGTGGGGGTGACCCAGGGGGAGCAGCTCAAACATGCAGAGGAGCCGGCTCGGGGCAGGACATGAGCCCTGCAGGGCGGCTGGGGGGGTGGCAGTGACATCACAAGGGCCTTTTGCAGCACTCAGCTGATTGGTGAAAGGAGGTTGGGAGGCGGTGACCTCACAGAGAGTCCACGACAACGGCCAGGGAGGACAGGCTGCAGGGCAGGGGGATCTCAGAGACCCCCGGGGCTTTGCTGCAGGGAGTCTCCTTCTTGAGGTGTCTCCTTGAGGACTGAGAGAGAATTCACGGTCTCGTATGTGAGCGCGAGGTGGAGCCTCTCTGGAGTTTTCTCCTTTCCCACTGCTCATTGAGCGAGAAGACAGACGTCCCTGTGGAGAAGGTAAGAGCCCCAGAGAGGTTTGGTACCGAGGCAGCCTGATCCGCCCGGTGCTGGCCAAATTCTAGGCACAGAAAACAGGAGGTTAAGGTGGGACAATTTTCCCCCAGCTAGGCCTTTGTCCCTTCGAGTCCTTGGGGTTTGACTTTTTTGGTTTCCCTTTTCCTGCTTCCCTCCCTCCACTGGCGAGGAGGGGGCTGCTCTGTCGCCCTCATGGTGGGAGGCCTCCCAAAGAGATGGGACAGGAAGCGTGCTCTGAGAGTGATCCTCACCGGTGACCTGAGCCATCCCTGGGCCATCTGGGGAACCCTCAGCCCACCGCCAGAGTCTCCATGCTGATTGGCTGAGCAGGGGATCTCATGGCAGGGAGGAGATTCAGGACTTTGTTGTTCTCGTTTAAGGCCCAGCAAATAAGCCAGAACCAATCATCTGCTTGGTGAATTGTTCTCCTTCTCGCTGCTGATTGTCTCTGAGCCGTTTCTGGTTCTCGCTGGTGTTCTTGTGCTTCTAAAACACTTGATGAAGAATCAGTGTGAATGGTTGTTGGTCTGTAGCTCATTGCAGGTCCCTTTATTCTGATCCTTCAGTGTGTGAAACTCCAGACTGATCATAGAATCATAGAATATCAGGGTTGGAAGGGACCTCAGGAGGTCATCTAGTCCAGCCCCCTGCTCAAAGCAAGACCGATCCCCGACTAAATCATCCCAGCCAGGGCTTTGTCAAGCCTGACCTTAAAGACTTCTGAGGAAGGAGATGCCACCACCTCCCTAGGTAACGCATTCCAGTGTTTCACCACCCTCCCAGTGAAAAAGTTTTTCCTAATATCCAACCTAAACCTCCCCCACTGCAACTTGAGACCATTACTCCTCGTTCTGTCATCTGCTACCACTGAGAACAGTCTAGATCCATCCTCTTTGGACCCCCCTTGCAGGTAGTTGAAAACAGCTATCAAATCCCCCCTCATTCTTCTCTTCCGCAGACTAAACAATCCCATTTCCCTCATCCTCTCCTCATAAGTCATGTGTTCCAGTCCCCTAATCATTTCTGTTGCCCTCCGCTGGACTCTTTCCAATTTTTCCACATCCTTCTTGTAGTGTGGGGCCCAAAACTGGACACAGTACTCCAGATGAGGCCTCACCAGTGTCGAATAGAGGGGAATGATCACATCCCTCGATCTGCTGGCAATGCCCCTACTTATACATCTCAAAATGCCATTGGCCTTCTTGGCAACAAGGGCACACTGTTGACTCATATCCAGCTTCTAGTCCACTGTAACCCTTAGGTCCTTTTCTGAAGAACTGCTGCCTAGCCATTCGGTCCCTAATCTCTAGCGGTGCATGGGATTCTACCGTCCTAAGTGCAGGACTCTGCACTTGTCGTTGTTGAACCTCATCAGATTTCTTTTGGCCCAATCCTCTAATTTGTCTAGGGCTCTCTGTATCCTATCCCTACCCTCCAGTGTATCTACCTCTCCTCCCAGTTTAGTGTCATCTGCAAACTTGCTGAGGGTGCAGTCCACGCCATCCTCCAGATCATTAATGAAGATATTGAACAAAACTGGCCCCAAAGTATTTGGGACATAAGACTTGTCTGGAAGGGCGCACAGGGCTAAAGTGTTTTTTGCCATAGCAGGTGCCTTGTCGCAAGCATGACGTCAATCCCCCTTCCAAACAAGCCCCAAATGAGCTGTTACCAGAATTGCCCTTTACCTTGGGGTACGCCCATTTGTTAGGGTTACTCTTGTGGTGGGGGGGAGATTCTGCAATTCTGTCAATGTGCTGCTTTTGTCACTTGTGTTTTCCTATGGAGCGCTACTCCTTCCTTCTGCAAGTTCCCTCCCAATGGAGCTACCCTGCAGGACCTCGGTTCCCCAGGGCTGGGGTCTTCCAGCCCCCAAATCTGATGAACATGAACAGACACACAGGCACACACACATGAACATAGCATGTCAGAGAGTACTGGGTCATCAGCACTCACAAGCTGACCCCTGATGTGTCCCGGGACTCAGTGGGCTGGATTGAACAGCAATTTAAAGCTGGTCCCCTCCTATGTTCTTGGACTCAGCGGGCTGGGCTGAGCAACACCTTAATCTGCCACCCCTCTATGCCCCAGGTTCAGCACCTCCCTATCCCCACCTTCACCCCACAACCATTCTGCTCGTAACCCACTTGCTGAGGAAACCCCCGAGGATTTTTGGGGCTGCAGGAATCTTTAGCTTGGGTACAAGGAGCATTGCTGCAGAGTGCATGGAGAAGCCAAAAACACCCATGGAGGTGGGGTGGGGGGCTAGCAAACTATAACAGATCACAGGAGGCAGGGTCGGGAGGCTATTCCTAGAGAGAGACAGAGGCACAGAAAGAGACAGATGGATCTCAGCACTCCTCGAAGCTGGAATCGATCAGGGTTCCCAGGTGGCCTTGGTCGCTGAGGGACCGGAGCGCTGGAGCCAGGCAGAGCCCCCAGTACAATCAGTCAGGAAAAGCTAATGAGGAGGACTTGTGGCACCTTAGAGACGAACCAATTTAACTGAGCATAAGCTTTCATGGGCTAAAGCCCACTTCATCAGATGCATGCAGGGGAAAATACAGCAGGAAGATATAGATATAGATATATCGATACAGAGAAGACGAGAAAATGGGGGTTGCCATACCAACTCTTATCGAGACCAATCGATGAAAGTGGGCTGTTAGCAGCAGGAGAAGAAAACACTTTTCTTGTGATACCTTAATCGATTGGTCTCGTTAAGAGTTAGAATGGCAACCCCCATTTTCTCATCTTCTCTGTGTATATATATCTATATATCTTCCTGCTGTATTTTCCACTGCATGCATCTGATGAAGTGGGCTTTAGCCCATGAAAGCTTATGCTGAAATAAATTGGTTAGTCTCTGAGGTGCCACAAGTACTCCTCGTTCTTTCTGCTGAAACAAACTAACACGGCTATCACTCTGAAGCCACACCAAAGGCTCTTACGTAAATTAAGTTGGCATGGGATAAGAGGGAAGACCCTTTCATGGATTGAGAACTGGTTAAAAGACAGGGAACAAAGGGTAGGAATAAATGGTAAATTTCCAGAATGGAGAGGGGTAACCAGTGGTGTTCCCCACGGGTCAGTCCTAGGACCAATCCTATTCAACTTATTCATAAACGATCTGGAGAAAGGGGTAAACAGTGAGGTGGCAAAGTTTGCAGGTGATACTAAACTGCTCAAGATAGTTAAGACCAAAGCAGACTGTGAAGAACTTCAAAAAGATCTCACAAAACTAAGTGATTGGGCAACAAAATGGCAAATGAAATGTAAAGTGGCTAAATGTAAAGTAACGCACATTGGAAAAAATAACCCTAACTATACATACAATATGATGGGGGGCTAATTTAGCTACAACTAATCGGGAGAAAGATCTTGGAGTCATCGTGGATAGTTCTCTGAAGACGTCCACGCAGTGCGCAGCGGCAGTCAAAAAAGCAAACGGGATGTTAGGAATCATTAAAAAAGGGATAGAGAATAAGACGGAGAATATCTTATTGCCCTTATATAAATCCATGGTACGTCCACATCTTGAATACTGCGTACAGATGTGGACCCCTCATCTCAAAAAAGATATAGTGGCATTAGAAAAGGTTCAGAAAAGGACAAGTAAAATGATTAGGAGTTTGGAACTGGTCCCGTATGAGGAGAGATTAAAGAGGCTAGGACTTTTTGGCTTGGAAAAGAGGAGACTAAGGGGGGATGGGATAGAGGTAAATAAAATCATGAGTGGTGTGGAGAAAGGGAATAAGGAAAAGTTATTTACTTGTTCCCATATATAAGAACTAGGGGCCACCAAATGAAATTAATGGGCAGCAGGTTTAAAACAAAAGGAAGTTCTTCTTCACTCAGCGCACAGTCAACCTGTGGAACTCCTTGCCTGAGGAGGTTGTGAAGGCTAGGACTATAACAGGGTTTAAAAGAGAACTGGATAATTTCATGGAGGTTAAGTCCATTCATGGCTATTAGCCAGGATGGGTAAGGACTGGTGTCCCTATCCTCTGTTTGTCAGAGAGTGGAGCTGGATGGCAGGAGAGAGATGACTTGATCATTACCTGTTAGGTTCACTCCCTCTGGGGCACCTGGCATTGGCCACTGTCGGTAGACAGGATACTGGGCTGGATGGACCTTTGGTCTGATCCAGTATGGCCATTCTTACATTCTTATGTTCTTCTGTTTTCAAACAACAGGTCTTGGTTTTGTTTTGGTGTTTCTCCTACCTGACCACATTTTCATCAGCACCCTTTGTGAGCTCCCCTTCTTAGGGTGGCTAAAAATCACAACTAAAATTTTTATGTAAATTATGACATTTAAATATAGGGTTTTTTTTGAAAATTTACATCAAATTTCTTATCTACATATTGCTAGTTCTTCCCTTCCATTTTATGGTCTTAAATTGTCAAAGTGGATGTTTTCTACTTGTTTGTTTTTTTCATTTCCTAAGTGTTAATAAGATTTCAGATTTTATGTCGATATTTTTCTACTAAGAAGTTTCACACTTAAAATGCTTATCTGTGCTGAAAAAGACAAGCCCAAGGCCTCCTTAATATCCCCTAGTATGAGACTATACAGACGCAGAATTGAAAATCAAGAAGCCTGTGCTCTGCGCCTCCTTGGTCAAGAGCTTTGAGATCTTCTAGTGAAAAGCGACGTGGAAGAGGGAGAGGATTTCTGGCCAGGACCCTGTACTTCCACAAGTAAAGAGCTGAAATGCTTCAACCAACAGGTTTTGCAGGTTGAAGTCAATAGGACTTGTGCCCTGAGCATGCTTGAAAACCCCTCCCTTAGGTGGCTAAAGGCAGGCGGAAGAGCCTAATTTTGGGCTCCACTTTTTGAAAACTTTGGCCGGTATAAAAAAATTGCTATTGTAAATTACTGAGAGTTTAAATAACTTTTTATTGTTAAAACAAAATTGTTTTACTGTTGAAGTGACAGATTTTATGCCATGACATGACAAGTTCTTAATGAAAATACACGGAGTCCCTGACGCTGCAAACGCTCACTGAACTTTAAACCACGGGACTGTTTCTATGAGTAAAGTTCTGTGTCTGTTTAATTGTCTGCAGGATCCAGGAATTAATTTTCAATATTTGGATTTCTGCATATAGCAATTTTATACATCATGAGACCCAGTGGCTGGGAGGTGTGGGGGCTGCGGGCTCTGGGGTGGGGCTGGGGATGAGGAGTTTGGGGTGCAGACAGGGCAGGATTAATGCAGGGGCTCTAGGGGTTGCAGCCCTGGGCTAAGGGGGACTCCGCAAAAAGATCTCCAGGCTGGAAGAACTGCAGATCTTTTGGTGCGGCCCCCTTAGCCCGGGACCCTGGGCTGCGGCCACTAACGTCCCTGCGTCCGGCCCTTCCTAGCGGGGAGCAGGGAGGCAGCTTCGTGCACTGCTGTCCCTCCCCCACCGTGCTGGGGGGGAGCTGGAGCTGAGAGTGTCTGGAAGCTCCGCCCGCCCGCTGCCCTTGCCTGCAGGCTCCACCCCCGCAGATCCCATTGGCCGGGAACCGCAGCCAATGGGATCTGTGGGGGCGGTGCCTGCAGCCAACGCAGGGCAGCGCAAGGAGCAACCTTCCCCCCCGGGGCCGCAGCCAGGGACGTCCGTGCCGTGCCGGCAGCTGCAGGGTCACTCCGGGGGGAGCAGCGCAGGGCCAGGGCAGGCAAGGAGCCTGCCTCAACCCCAGTGCGCCGCCAAATGGGAGCTGCCCCAGGCAAGCACCCCGCACCTCAAGCCCCAGCTCTGAGCCCCCTCCTGCACCCGAACTCCCTCCCAGACCCCCACCCCAACCTCCTGCCCTGAGCCCCCTCCTGCACCCTAATTCCCTCCCAGACCCCCACCCCAACCTCCTGCTCTGAGCCCCCTCCTGCACCCGAACTCCCTCCCAGACCCCCACCCCTACCCCAACCTCCTGCCCTGAGCCCCCTCCCGCACCCGAACTCCCTCCCAGACCCCACCTCCACCCCAACCTCCTGCCCTGAGCCCCCTCCTGCACCCTAACTCCCTCCCAGACCCCACCCCCACCCCAACCTCCTGCCCTGAGCCCCCTCCCGCACGTTAACTCCCTCCCAGACCCCCACCCCCCACCCCAACCTCCTGCCCTGAGCCCCCTCCCACACCCTAACTCTCTCCCAGAGCCCCACCCCAACCTCCTGCCCTGAGCCCCCTCCCGCACCCTAACTCCCTCCCAGACCCCCACTCCCACCCCAACCTCCTGCCCTGAGCCCCCTCCCGCACCCTAACTCCCTCCCAGACCCCCACCCCAACCTCCTGCCCTGAGCCCCCTCCCGCACCCGAACTCCCTCCCAGACCCCCACCCCCACCCCAACCTCCTGCCCTGAGCCCCCTCCCGCACCCTAACTCCCTCCCAGACCCCCATCCCCACCCCAACCTCCTGCCCTGAGACCCTTCCTGCAACGTAACTCCCTCCCAGAGCCCCACCCCAACCTCCTGCCCTAAGCCCCCTCCTGCACCCGAACTCCCTTTCAAACCCCCACCCCAACCTCCTGCCCTGAGACCCTTCCTGCACCCTAACTCCCTCCCAGACCCCCACCCCAACCTCCTGCCCTGAGCCCCCTCCCGCACCCTAACTCCCTCCCAGACCCCCACTCCCACCCCAACCTCCTGCCCTGAGCCCCCTCCTGCTCCCTAACTCCCTCCCAGAGCCCCACCCCCACCTCCTGCCCTGAGCCCCCTCCTGCACCCTAACTCCCTCCCAGACCCCCACCCCAACCTCCTGCCCTGAGCCCCCTCTTGTTCCCTAACTCCCTTCCAGAGCCCCACCCCCACCCCAACCTCCTGCCCTGAGCCCCCTCCCACATTCCAAACCCCTGATCCCCAGCCCTGCCCCAGAGCCCGCACCCCCAGTTGGCCCCCTCACCACCTTCCGCACCCACCCCCCTGCCTCAACCTGCAGCCCCTCCTGCGCTCTGAACCCTGCATTTTTCACCACAGCCTGGAGCCTGGGGGCCACAAAATCGAATAGCCCTGGGCCCAAAGAGGCTGCACGGGGGCTCAGGCCAGAGGACTCCCCCAAGCCCTCTCCCCACCAGCAGCACGGTGCTCTGGGGGGAAGGGGCCTCTCTCCCCCCACTGGCAGCAGCGAGCTCCGGGGCCAGGAGAGAGGCCTGTGGCCGCCCTTCATCCCCAGCTGGCTCCCCTCCCATCTACCCCTCTCCTCTCCAGGCCCCTGCTGCGTGGCCCTTCATCGCTGGTGTGCGAGCGCGCGGCTGAGAGGGAACTTAGACTCCAACCCCCTGCTCGAAGCAGGGCCAAGCCCAACTAAATCATCCCAGCCAGGGCTTGGTCAAGCCGGGCCTTAAACACCTCGAAGGAGGGAGATTCCACCGCCTCCCTAGGGAACCCATCCCAGTGCTTCACCACCCTCCTAGTGAAAAAGTGTTTCCCAACATCCAACCTCGACCTCCCCCACTGCAACTGGAGACCATTGCTCCTTGTTCTGTCATCCGCCACCACTGAGAACAGCCGAGCTCCATCCTCTGCAGGTCATTGAAGGCTGCTCTCAAATCCTCCCTCATTATTCTCTTCTGCAGACTAAATAAGCCCAGTTCCCCCCTCAGCCTCTCCTCATAAATCATGTGCTCCAGCCCCCTAATCATTTTCATTGCCCTCTGTTGGACTCTCTCCAATATGTCCACATCCTTTCTGTAGTGGGGGGACCAAAACTGGACACAATACTCCAGGTGCAGCCTTACCAGTGCCAAATAGAGGGGAAGAATCATTTCCCTCGATCTGCTGGCAATGCTCCCACTAATGCAGCCCAATATGCCGTTAGCCTTCATGTCGAGCTTCTCGTCCACTGTAACCCCAGGTCCTTTTCTACAGAACTGCTGCTTAGCCATTCGGTCCCTGGTCTGTAGCAGAGCATGGGATTCTACCGTCCTAAGTGCAGGACTCTGCACTTGTCCTTGTTGAACCTCATCAGATTTCTTTTGGCCCAGTCCTCCAGTTTGTCTATCCAGCATAGGGGTAGGGTCCAACTTTTCATTTCCACTTGATAGCACGTTATTTAATAGAATGGATACATTCAGGAGCAGTAATGGTCTCGATGAGGTTTGAAATGCAATGTCCTGAGCTTGGCCTTGGGGTGACAGTTTATTTGTGACTTTCCTGCTGTGAAGGAGGAGGAATAACATGGGTCTGAGTTTCTCAGATTCATTCATCTGCAGAGGAGAAGAATGTGAGAATGGGCCTTCATGGGGTGAGATGGGACCTTCAGGGAAGTCTCTTGATTTGTTTCTTTTAAATTACAGAATCTAGGGGGGCTCTGCTGTTTATTCCCTGCAGGTATCATGCATTCCTAGATCTAGAAGGTTTAGCTCAGTGGTTCTGAACCTGCGGCCTGTGGGCCACTTGCAGCCCAATCAGCACACAGCTGTGGCTCATGTGACATCCTCAGGGGCATTCAGGTAGTATCTGTGTTGTGTGAATGCAGCCCACATAAGGAGGGGGCTCAGGACTGGGGCAGAGGGTTGGAGTGTTGGGTGAGAGGGCTCCAGCTGGGGGGGTGGGCTCTGGAGTGGGGTTGGGACTGAGGAGTTTGGGGTGCAGGAGGGGGCTCAGGACTGGGGTAGAGGGTTGGAGTGTTGGGGGAGAGGGCTCCTGGTAGGGGTGCAGGCTCTGGGGTGGAGCCAAGGATGAGGGGTACAGGCTGAAGCGGGGAGTGAGGAGTCCCCCCAGCCCTCTCTCTGTGCAGCAGCCCAGGGCCAAGAGAGAGGCACCTCTCCCCACCTGCACGGCCTTGATAGCCTGCTGCACAGCCACGCGGCTTAGAGGGAACTTAGGTAGCTGCCAGGCAGCATGCAGGAAACACCACTGGGTGGTGCGATCCCCACAGTCATTGATACAAACAGGCTGCTCCACGTGTCATGGCAGTCACACAGCCAGACAGCTTTGGATGGGTTGGGAGACACCCCCAGTGATGCCCTGGATGTATGGCTGGAGGAGGAGGAGGAAATTGGGCAGTTACCTCTGCATGACATTTTCCTGGAGCGGCTTCCCTGGGTGGAGTGCCACGTCTGGGCTTGGCCGACTAGCATGGGCTGGTGGGGCAGGAGAGTGCTGCAGAGCTGGGAGGAACGGCTGTGGGAACCGGACGTGGGGAGGTTGAAGTGTAGGTTCCTGGAGACCTGTGCAGGGCTCAGCCCGGAGCTGCAGGGGTGGAGCCCTGACACGAGAGTTCCCCTCGGCCCCAAGAAGCATGTGGCCAGGGCCAGTCTTAGGGCAGTGCAGTGTGGGCCCCTGCCTAGAGTGCTGTAGCCAGGGGCCACCGTGGTGCAGAGGCTGCCTGCGGGGTGCAGCCTGGCGTGGCAAGAGCGTCTGCTTCCCTGCTCCTGAGCAGAGCCCCCCTGCTCCCCACCCCCAGGGTGTCCCTCCCAGCCTGGCTCCAAGTTCTGCCCCTGCCCTCTGCCCCTGCCAGCCGGGTCTCCCTGTGACGTTGCACTCTGGATGCTTTACGGAAATGTGCTCAGGAGTATGAATATGACGTAACTGGAATATGCTTTATGCAAACTGCCTCTTGTGACAGATCATTGCAAAAGTTCTCATCGACTGAATGTGTTCATCCTATTTGTCTGCATGTGTCATTTCCATGTCTGAAGTTAGAAATATGAGGTATAAACGTGGATTACTAATGTAGTCAGACGAAGGGAGGGCCATTAATGGTATTTCAGGAACTGGATGGCTCCAGTTAACTAGAACTAGTTGTGAATGGTTTTGTTTTCCTGTAAGTCTTCCTGCGGATGTGTGGGCTAGCCCATAACGTATGGAGACTGGGGTCTCACAGGGACATGTGACCATGTCACCTGATGCTGGAATCCATCTTAAACCAGGTACTTTTCCATAAGGAACTGGGAGGGTCAAGCTGAAATAAGGACTCCTGCCTTTTGCCAGATCTATATAAGGGGGTGAAACAGGAGGGAAGCTGCGGCCAGTCAGGAGAAAGCCCCTGCTCACCATCCAGGATGTCTGCTGGAACTAACAGAAACTGAACGGGGAAGGATTGGGACCGGACTAGAAATGCGTCCAGTCTGTGAAAAAAAGCTTATTGGAACATCTTTGAGGGTGAGATATTACATGGAGCCAGTTTCTTAGTGTATTAAGTTTAGCCTTGTGTTTGTTTTATTTTACTTAGTAACTTACTTTGTTCTGTCTGTTATCTCTTAGAAACACTGAAATCCTACCTTTTATACTTAATAAAATCACTTTTGTTCATTAATAATCCCAGTGTAGGTCATTGGTCCCTGCGGGGAGAGCAGTCTGTGCAGATCTCTCTTTACAAGGAGAAAGAGGGCGAATAATATGAACTCACACTGCGTACAACTTACACAGGGTGAGACGAGTTTATCTGGGGTTCAGGCTCCCAGGAAGGCGCTGCACTGGGTGCTGGGGCAAGACCCTGTAACTGAGCCGCCCCAGGGCTGAGTGAATCTCCGTGTCTGTATTCGGCAGAGGGTGTGGCCCTGTCTCTGGGTCTGTGCTGGAGGGGGCCTGCAGCGTCTGGCTCAGCAAGGCAGAGTCAAGGGGTGCCCAGGCTGGCAGAAGGGTTGGGCTCCGGGGTAGCTCAGGACATCAAGTGACAGTCCCAAGGGGGGCTCTACAAGTGAACCCGCCACACTCCCCTTCCCCTCCCCCCACCACCCCAGATTGTCCCAGCCCTGCCGTTCCTCTTTCCATGGGCCCAATGGAAGATGAATGGGGCCAGCCAACGGGAGCTGGAATTGCCAGACTCTTCCAGGTTGGGAAGCGAGGGGAGGGGAAGGGAAGGGACTGGGAACTAAAACTGCAGAGCAGAGAGACCAGTAAATCTTAGGGGGTCCTGATCCAGTCCCCCAGCTTCTAGCCCACCCCCGCTCCCAGGGGACCTCTCCCTGTGCCCCAGCTCACACCCACCCAGCTTCCAGGGCCCCCCGTGCCTCTAGGTCCCAGCCCACCCAACTCCCAGGAGGCCCCTCTCTGTGCCCCCAGAGCCAGGGGGACTCCTCCCTATACCCAGAGCTCCCAGCCCCCAGCCATGTCCACACAGCTCCCAGGAGGCCCCTTCCCTCTGCCCCACAGGTCCAAGCCTCCCAGTTCTCAGCCTCCTGCTGCAATTCTCCCCAGTTTTCAGGGTCCCCCGCTGCATGCCACACTCTGACCCTACAGGTCCCCATGCTCCCCAGCTCTCAGGGGCTCCCCCTTTTTCTTACTCAGCCCAAAGGGACATGCTAGTGCAGGGGGTTGGGGATATTTCGGGAGTCAACCTTCCACCATCACCACCCACCCTAGCTACCCGCATTGCACTGGAGCATGTTAACCCCCCCCCCCAATAACCCCCTGCTCTGGGCTGGGGGAGGGGCATCTGAACATTGGTGATGCTCAGCATTGGGGTGGGAGAAATCTGCCCTTCTGGAGCCCGCATGTCACTGCCCCCTCCCGGTATCCCCACACCAGTGTGAGTCTATCTAGCCACGTCTGGTTCCTTCCCCCCCTTTCTGGGGCTCTCAGGTCACCGTGCGCCCCGGCCACCACAGCCCTCTGGTGCCCTCCTGTCACAGCGCCCCGCCTTGGGCTGCCGACCCTCTGGGCTCTGGCAGAGGAGCTGGATGTGGGGCTGAGTGGGAGAGGTTGGGAGGTGCAGGAGAGGGACGCCGGCCCCAGGGCCCACTCACCCTGTCGGAGCGCGGCCGAGCGCCTGCTCCATCGTCTTGGCTGTCCGGCTCAGCGACCAGATGAGGGGTCCCTGGGGCACTGGCTGGGGGAGTCAACGTGACCGCTGTGGGTTTCCCATGGGGCCCGTCACCGTGGCACCCAGACGTGAGTCACTGCGGGGCAAGACCGGCCCTCCGGGTGGGTGACGTGGTCAGGGAGGTGCTGTGGTTAAGAGGCAAGAAGCAGGGTGGGCCTGGAGTGCGAGGTCAAGGAAGGGAGTTGGGGCAATGGGGGGGTAGAGGCAGGGTGGGCTGGGGGGAGAAGGGGAGCCTTGGAAGGCATCTACGGACAGGGGTGCCAAAATACAGGTTTGCCCAGGGTGCTGTTTTCCCTAGGGATGGCCCTGCACGTGGCCAGCGCCAGGCGGGAGCTCCCCACATCCGAGAGGCCCAGGCGTGTAGCTAACCAGTGTCGTGCAGCTGGATCGACGGCTGGGGACGCGTGTGCTGCTCCAGAGGGGTGCTGCTCGGCGGGGGCGTGAAGCTTGGCCCTGCACAGGAAGTTCCTGATGGCTTTGCCTGTCTGAGGTTCCTGAGTGGCATTGTGGGACTCATGTGCCTAATCCTTGCCCCCCGCACCAGCTCTTACAGCTTATCAAAGGCCTGGGCTATTTCTTCATGGTGCTGCAAGGCCTGGTTGGTCACCCTGGCAAGGTCACCGGTCTTCACGTGGGGTGGCCTGGAGAGGTCAGTGGTGACAGGAGCTTCTGCTTTGTTTTCTGCAATGAAGATGGGAACCTTTGCTCCCCAGGCGAGTGTGGACACTCAGGTGTTTGTGGTTCTGAGAGACCCACCTCACCCTCTGCTTCCCTGGCACAGGAACCTTTCACCAGAGAGGAGACAGCAGCTCTGGACTGTATGCTGGGGAGCTACAGATGGACAGCTCTGTGCCAGGGGCTTCGGGGAGATCCGCGCTGGTGGGTGGGTGGCGGATGAGGAGAGATTTTCTGGAACAGGCAGAGAAGCTGCCACTGTGTAACACCTGAAACAGGAAAGGAAATAGGGGCGTGAAGGTGCCGTGAATCCACCAAGGTGGAAGGGTGGGAAATGAATGTGCTGTAGGCAAAGAAATGGCTGAAATATGTTGCAGTTTTGATTTTATTAGGAATTGATGCTCTGGGGAATGTTACATATTGACGGAAATATTCCAGACTGACCTTTTTTAGTAGAGTTGGACACTTAAAAAATTAAATAACACCAATTGATTAAAAAAATTAACAAATAACAGAGTGCAGAAAGAGCCAGATTAACTCTCCTGTGGGCTATTAGATGTTGTGGGGCTCCTGGAGGCTTGGAGTAGAAGAGCGGGCTCAGGGCCGGGGCAGGGGATGGAAGTGTGAGAGGGGGGGCAGCTCCAGCTGGTGGGGTGGGCTCCGGGGTGGGGCCAGGGACGGGACGGGGGTTGAGGTGCAGCAGGAGGTTTGGTGTGCGGTATCTGGGAGGGAGTTTGGGTGTTCTCATATTGGAGGATTTTACCTTGAGGTGTGTTCCAGAGAGGCAGGGAAGGGTCTTGTTCAGAAAGGCAATGGGTAAACCAGGAAGATTTGTAGCGTTGCTATTTAGGAAGATGGTGCCCCACAGCTGGTGCAGGAGTGGAGGGGAACCACCCCCTGTCCTGCCAGCCGTTGCCGTGTGTGTCATGCCAAAATACAGCACTGTCCGCCCCTTAGAGAAGAGAATTTAACACCCAAAGCACAAACAACACTGCCAAATTAATGGACTTTTGCAATATTTGGTCTGAACCCAAGAGGTTAACGATGTCGCCACAAATGCCTTATCTCTATGCATCATGAAATGTCTCTGTAGCCTCCTCTGGGCTAGTTGCCTCCCATTAGAGTGATTGCTTGAAGCTGTAAAGGGAGCTAAAGGCTCAGGGCACAGATCACCCTGTGAGCCAAAGGACTTTGTTGCTTTTCCTCTTTCCCTAGCTGCTGTTACGATAAACATGCCAGCTCTGCCCTGTGCTGGAGGTTTAACCGCAAGGTGCTGCCCCCTTGCCCAGCGGAAGGAGGTCTGTTGTTCATGGGAGACGGCAGATCCGTGTCCAGCTCCCTTCTTTGCCAAGCTGATCCAGCTCATTCCTCCATTCAGTCCCGCGACACTGAACACAGTTAATGGCAGCTGGGGGCCCTGCAGATGCATGTGGACTTGAAATCTCCGGCACCCACCACACTAACAACAGCCCTGTCCCTTAGTCCCGCCGTGTGTCTGCGTATTATGGCACCCAGTGGCTATTGCCAGCCCCCGGCACCACATCATGAGTGCCAGGAGATGGACAAAGGTGACGGGCAGCAACTTGTGAGAGGCAGACCCCGCTCTGTGAGGATTTGCTCTCTGAAGTCCAGGAGACGGGGACGGGGGGGTGGGATGTAGCAAATGCTGACAGCATAGCAAACGGGAGGATCTAGGTGCCAGCGTCTGCTACTGGTAGCAAATTGTGCCAGGGAGCAGTCTTGGGACGAGCCTCGTAGGAGCCCATCCCTAGTGCTGCTCGGCAGATCAGAGATTGAACTTCCTGGGTCAGATGCTGTCATAAATATAAAGGGAAGGGTAAACCCCTTTAAAATCCCTCCTGGCCAGAGGAAAAATCCTCTCACCTGTAAAGGGTTAAGAAGCTAAAGGTAACCTCGCTGGCACCTGACCAAAATGACCAATGAGGAGACAAGATACTTTCAAAAGCTGGGGGGAGGGAGAGAAACAAAGGGTCTGTGTCTGTCTGTATGCTGCTTTTGCCGGAGATAGACCAGGAATGGAGTCTTAGAACTTTTAGTAAGTAATCTAGCTAGGTATGTGTTAGATTATGATTTCTTTAAATGGCTGAGAAAAGAACTGTGCTGAATAGAATAACTATTCCTGTCTGTGTACCTTTTTTGAAACTTAAGGTTTTGCCTAGAGGGATTCTCTATGTTTTGAATCTAATTACCCTGTAAGGTATCTACCATCCTGATTTTACAGAGGTGATTCTTTTCTTTTTACTTCTATTAAAAGTCTTCTTGTAAGAAAACTGAATGCTTTTTCATTGTTCTGAGATCCAAGGGTTTGGGTCTGTGGTCGCCTATGCAAATTGGTGAGGATTTTTACCAAACCTTCCCCAGGAAGTGGGGTGCAAGGGTTGGGAGGATTTTGGGGGGAAAGACGTGTCCAAACTACGTTTCCCAGTAAACCTAGTTAAAGTTTGGTGGTGGCAGTGGAAATCCAGGGTCAAAGGATAAAATTAATTTGTATCTTGGGGAAGTTTTAACCTAAGCTGGTGAAAGTAAGCTTAGGAGGTTTTCATGCAGGTCCCCACATCTGTACCCTGGAGTTCAGAGTGGGGGAGGAATCTTGACAGAGGCCACCATTGCTGCCTTTATTGCCCTGGTTTTCAACCTATTTGCCATTGTGGGCTGTATACAGTATTACCTGTATGGCCCGGGGATGTCACATTGGTCGCCGTCGTGTGTAGACTGGGCCACAAGCAGCCCATGGGCTGCGGGTTGAGAACTTCTGCTTTAATGTGATCCAGGAATGGGGCTGAGCCGCTGCTGCTCCCCCTTGGGGTGTGAGCAGGGAGCGCCCTTCCCTAGCACCCCTCTGTGCCCGGCCGGGGGGAGTTCTCCGGGCGGGGGCTGGAACCAGCCCCTTGGGCAGCCCCAGGCTCTGCCAACACCAGCTCCTGAGCTGCAGACTCCAGGTGAGGGGAGAGACGTTTGGGAAAGGGCTGGGGCTGGGCAGGAAAGTGACTCTGCACCAATGGCCCCTCCTCACCCCAGCTCTGCTCCCCGGCAGGGGTCTGCCAGTCCCAAAGCTGCTGCCCTCCTTGACACCCCCAGGCTCTTACCCAACCCTTCCTTCCTGGGCAGGAGAGTGACTGCTGCACCAGATTTTTAATCAGGGATGTGGGGAACCCAGGATATCTGCAGCGTGACAAGGTGAAGGAGAGAGGATGTGGGAGGGATGGCCCTGAGTTGGGGAGCTGCGGGGTTATGGGAGAGCCAGGAAGTAACAAAGGAGGTGATGTCATCATCATGAACAGATCGGATTATGAACAGGAGGCCACTAGACAACAAACACATTTTACAGGCCACTATCCTCTGATCCCACTGAGGAGTACCAAAAGAAACTACACCATCTGCTCAAGAAACTCCCTAAAGATACACAGGAACAAATCCACACAGACACACCCCTAGAGCCCCGACCAGGGGTCTTCTATCTGCTACCCAAGATCCATAAACCTGGAAATCCTGGATGCCCCATCATCTCAGGCATTGCCACCCTGACAGCAGGATTGTCTGGCTATGAAGACTCCCTCCTCAGGCCCTACGCTACCAGCACTCCCAGCTACCTTCGAGACACCACTGACTTCCTGAGGAAACTACAATCCATCGGTGATCTTCCTGAAAACACCATCCTGGCCACTATGGATGTAGAAGCCTCTACACCATCATTCCACACAAAGATGGACGACAAGCCGTCAGGAACAGTATCTCCAATAATGTCATGGCAAACCTGGTGGCTGAACTTTGTGACTTTGTCCTCACCCATAACTCTTTCACATTTGGGGACGATTTGTACCTTCAAACCAGCGGCACTGCTATGGGTACCCACATGGCCCCACAGGATGCCAACATGTTTATGGCTGACTTAGAACAACGCTTCCTCAGCTCTCGTCCCCTAATGCCCCTACTCTACTTGCGCTTCATTGATGATGTCATCATATGGACCCACAGGAAGGAGGCCCTTGAAGAATTCCCCTGGGACTTCAACAATTTCCATCCCACCATTAACCTCAGCCTGGACCAGTCCACACAAGAGATCCACTTCCTGGACACTACCATGCAAGTAAGTGATGGACACATAAACACGACCCTTCACTAGAAACTTACTGACCGCTATGCTTACCTACATGCCTCTGGCTTTCATCCAGAACACAGCGCATGATCCATCATCTACAACCAAACCCTAAGATACAACCACATTTGCTCCAATCCCTCAGACAGGGACAGACACCTTCAGGATCTCTTTCAAGCATTCTTAAAACTACAATACCTACCTAGGGAAGTGAGGAAACAGATTGACAGAGCCAGACAGGTACCCAGAAATCACCTATTACAGGACAGGCCCAACAAGGAAAATAACAGAACGCCACTAGCCATCACCTTCAGCCTCCAGCTAAAACCTCTCCCAGTGCGTCATCAAGGATCTACAACCTATCCTGGAAGACGATCGCTCACTCTCAAAAACCTTGGCCAGTCCTTGCTTACAGACAGCCCCACAACTTGAGGGAAATATTCATCAGCAACTACACACCACACCAGAGAAACACTAATCCAAGGACCATCCCCTGCAACAAACCCCGTTGCCAACTCTGTCCCTATATCTACTCAAGTGACATCATCACAGGACCTAACCACGTCAGCCACACCATCAGGGGCTCATTCACCTGATGTCATATATGCCATCATGTGCCAGCAATGCCCCTCTGCCATGTACATTGGCCAAACCGGACAGTCTCTATGCAAAAGAATAAATGGAGACAAATCTGACATCAAGAATGGGAACCTTCACAAACCGGTGGGAGAGCACTTCAAACTCCCTGGACACTCAGTGACAAATTGAAAGTTGCCATACTTAAAAAACCCTTCAAAACCAGACTTCTGTGTGAAACTGCTGAGCTGGAATACATTGGCAAGTTTGATTGTATCGCACTCGGCCTGAATAAAGACCGGGAATGACTGGCTCACTACAAAAGATTTTCTCCCTCTTCTGGTATTCACAACTTCTCATCAACAGTTAGTAATGGGCCACATCCCTCCTGATTGTATTGACCTCTGCACAGTAATGCTTCACACCCATCTCTGTAAGCATATATTTATTCCCTGCCAAACTCCAGCTTGCACTTCTGTAACCAAAGAAGTGGATCCACAAAAGCTTATGCTCTAATAAATGTGTTAGTCTTTAAGGTGCCACAAGGATCCTCATTGTTTTTCCAGGAAGTAAAGTTATTTATATTATATAGCTAATATTACATCATTAATATATAGAATCATAGCACTGGAAGGAACCTCGAGAGGTCATCAAGTCCAGTCCCCTGCACTCATGGCAGGTCCAGAACCATCTATAACATCCCCGACAGGTGTTTGTCTAACCTGCTCTTAAAAATCTCCAATGATGGAGATTCCACAACCTCCCTAGGCAATTTATTCCAGTGCTTCACCACCCTGACAGTTAGGGAATTTTTCCTAATGTCCAACCTAAATCTCCCTTGCTGCAATTTAAGCCCATTGCTTCTTGTCCTATCCTCAGAGGTTAAGGAGAATAATTTTTCTCCCGCCTCCTTGTAACAACCTTTTATGCACTTGAAAACTGTTCTCATGTCCCCTCTCAGTCTTCTCTTTTTCAGACTAAACAAACCCAGTTCTTTCAATCTTCCCTCATAGCTCATGTTTTCTAGACCTTTAATCATTTTTGTCACTGTTCTCTGGACCATTTCCAATTTGTCCACATCTTTCCTGCAGTGTGGTGCCCAGAACTGGACACGATGCTCCAGCTGAGGCCTAATCCGCACAGAGTAGAGTGGAAGAATTACTTCCCGTGTCTTGCTTACGACACTCCTACTAATACAGCCCAGAATGACGTGCCCTTTTTTTGCAACAGTGTCACGCTGCTGACTCGTATTTAGCTTGTGGTCCACTATGACCCCTAGATCCCTTTCCGCAGCATTCCTTCCTAGGCATCATTTCCCATTCTGTATGTGTGTGACTGATTGTTCCTTCCTAAGAGGAGTCCTTTGCATTTGTCCTTATTGAATTTCATCCTGTTTACCGCTGACCATTTCTCCAGTTTGTCCAGATCATTTTAAATTTTCATCCTATCCTCCAAATCATATAAATGATTAATATCACGGAATAAATGCCAACAGCCAGTGTTCCATATTGGGGATATGTGCAAATGTAAACCAGATTGATTGTGTAATGTTACACTCCATATTCTTTATGGAAATATGCTTATGATATGGATATGGCATAACTGAGATGTACTTTATGCAGGATGGCTCATGGAAGATATCATTGAAAAGGTTACGATTTATTGAATGTGATTATCCAGTTTGTGTGACTGTATCATTTCTGTATCTGAAGTTAGAAATATTGACCATGTATCTGTATTTCAAATGAATTACTTTGGGTGTCACTCACAACTAGACCTGCAGGTACAGCAGTGACAAGCCAGACAGGCTGATGGCCCATTAGCAAAGACAGTGGACTGTGAAAGGGCTTAGTCTTCCTGTGGATGCTCCAGACAGCTTGAGAGTAACGGCTGCCACAGCCCTGCAGAGACCTGGGTCCGAGTCACCTGCTACTGGACCCTCTCCCACTTTTAGAATAGAATCATAGAATCATAGAATATCAGGGTTGGAAGGGACCTCAGGAGGTCATCTAGTCCAACCCCCTGCTCAAAGCAGGACCAATCCCCAATTAAATTAAATTAAATGTTGAATGCCAGTGTTTTTCCACTGGAAGACAAAAGTTTCCCGCCATACACAAGAGCTATATAAGGCAGGGGAGTGTCATTCTCATGGTTTTCCTCTGCCTCCCCACCCAAAGAGACACTGAAAAGCACCTGGAAGCAAGAACTGAACTGGGGGGAGAAGGGTTGAGCCCCGGCTGGAAGGGCATCTAGCTTGTGAGCAATAATACCTGAAATCTCAGGCTGCAGACAGATGCCGCTGGCTTTCAAGATTTTCTGTAATCTGCCTGTGACAATATTTAGATTGATCAGGTGTTTTGAGATACCAGGGAATTAGATTCAATGTCTTTTCTCTGTCATGACTCTGAAGTGAACATTTTGATATTTTTTCTGATCAGTGCCTGTATAAAAAAAGGAAGTAGAAAGCTAATCAGAAAAGAAATGCATTGCAGTTAATGAATCTGGATTCTAAATGTCTGCGGATTAACCCCCCAACCCTGTGGAGTAGGTACAAGAAATGGGGTCATGGATTTCACATTCTTAGTCCAGGGCTTTGTAGAGGAGACATGTATCATAAAGGAGAACTACAGACCCAGGACAGTGGCAGTGTGTAACTCTACGGGGAACAATCAGCACCTCGGTCATCTAGATAACCCGTCTAGATCTAGATATGCATGGTACCTGTAGGGAATAAACAGCAGAGCCCTCCTAGACTCTGTAATTTAAAAGAAACATGTCAAGAGACTTTCCTGAAGGTCCCGTCTCACCCCATGAAGGTCCATTTTTGCATTCTTCTCCTCTGCAGAGGAATGATTCTGAGAAACTCAGACCCATGTTATTCCTCCTCGTGCAAAGCAAGAAAGTCACAAGTAAACCATCATCCCCACTAAGCCTAGGTCAGGACATTGCATTTCAAACCTAGTGGAGACCATTATTGCTCCTGAATGTATCCATTTTATTAAATAATTTACTGTCAAGTCTAAATGAAAAGTCACAGAGAATAAGATAATAAGGTTGTAGCTGCATGGCAGCAGAAATCTCTTTTCTTCCCATGTTCCTCCCCACAGTATCTGATCACCTTTCAGCAGTGTGATAAGCAACCTTCTGTCACATGTTTTTTGTTCTTTCATCCTTTCTGGGGGAGAAGTGTGTGCAGTGGAAGAGTTCTGCTAGGTTTGTTGCGATCAGTGAACGTGTTGATATGTATTTATACTAGAGAAAGCAAAGTCCAAGCACTTGGAGTAAATGATGGTCAGGTTGGTGACGATCCTTAGTTCCTGGGGGAGTTCATTGCACCACCTGAGACCGGCCACAAAAACAGTTCTCTCTCCTGCACAAATAAACATTACACTTATTGTGGCCTGTTTCATGGTGCTTGAGTTGCAATGCAAGTTGCTGTCTATGGTCTTCATCACAGAGCTTTAGGAAGTTTTTATATAACCTCGGCCAAGGCCATGGAGCACCCAGAAGACAAGGACCAAGATCTTGAACATAATTTGACATTCGGTGGGCAGGCCATGCAGGGAGTGGAGGACAGGCGTGATAGGCTCACAGGAGCTTGTGTTGCAGAGGAGATGCACTGCAGCGTTCTGTACTAGCTGAAGGTCCCCCGGCATTGATGGTTTCATGGCCAGGCAGATCACATTGCTGCAGCCCTGCTGAGGGGTGATAAAGCTGTAAGTAACTGAGGCCAGATGTTTGTCTGCCAGGAAGGAACAGCATCTCCTAGCCAAGGGGAGATGATAGAGACCGTTACTTGTGGATGCTGCTATGTCGGAGCTTAGTGTTAGCAAGTGCTCCTTGACTATGGCCTGAAATGACAAATTGTGTTGTTGGAGGAGTTGATCAGAGGACAGTCAGAGGTTCTTGAAAAATCATAAACAAATCCCATCACAACGTGGGAATCTTCTCTCAGCCTCTTGCCCTACACGACTCTGTTCCAGGATGAAGGAACAACCAGAGCTTTCTGTTCAGAGTTCTGAACCACCGCCATCCTGGGGTATTTGTAACCCTGAGGCTCTACTGTAATTCCTGAGGCTGCACTGGTTTTTAGGGGGATCGTTCTGCGGAGGGATGTGGTTCTGGTCCCATTCGGGGGCTAGCAAAACCAGTGTGAATAATGATGCTGGAAATAAAATGTATTTTTCATATTTTTAATTTTTGCAATGTTTTAAATCCACCCCACTTGGAAAGGAAAATAGGATTCAAGCCCTGGTGGTTCGGGTGGAAATTGTGCGGGAAAAGATAGCTGGAAGGTTCCCGTTCCATGGGAGCAGCACAGGGCTGGTGGATTGCCCAGCTTTGGCTTTTGTTCACTGGTTGTCCCCACAGGGTTGATTTTGTAGTTGGTCATTTAGAATGTATTTGCTGGACACCTGTGTGGATCTTTTTGCCCTGGGGCTCCCATTGCTGGGCCCCTGGTTGCAGCCACCTCCATCTGCAAGTTAAACATGTAAATATTGTCCATAAAACCCGTGCAGCTGTGTGCTGTGTCAAAGACAACTCCCGTGTCACTCTCCTGTCTGTTACAATCCTTCCCCAGGGGGGCCCACAGATATGTTTGGCCCCAGGCCCACAAAAAGTTAATTCTGCCCTGCTGCCCGGAGCGGAGAGTCAAGTTCAACCAGCCCCATGACACCGGAGGTGCAGGAGCCGCCACCGTGGGGTGAGTGAAGGACAGGACCCAAACCTCCAGAGGAGGCAGGATCCACCCAAAACCACCCAAATGCCTCCACCCCCAGACAATTTACTGAGTTGTGACAGGCCATAAACATTTATTAATGGGCCCTGGGGAATGTTCCCTTTAATTTTTTACATCCATGTGCAGAATGAATTTTGTATGTGCACCAATATGGAGGTGATGTGTGGTGGGGGTGTGGCCAATAGTTCGGACTGTGGGAGGGGGCTCAGGACTGGGGAAGAGGGTTGGGTTGTGGGGTGGGGGTGAGGAGCAGGCTCGGAGGTGTTGGGATGAGTGGTTCGGGGTACAGGAGGGGACTCAGGGCTGAAGCAGAGAGTTGGGGTGCAGGGGGACAAGGGCACTGGCTAGGGGTGAAGTCTCTGGGGTGGCATTTGGATGAGGGGTTTGGAGTGCAGGAAGGGGCTCAGGGCTAGGGCAGAGGGTTGGGGTGAGGGGTCTGGCTGGGGGTGCAGGCTCTTGGAGGTTGAGATGAGGGGTTCAGGGTGCGGAGGAGGCTCAGGGTTGGGGCAGAGGGTTCGGGTGCGGGGGGGTGAGGACTTGGGCGTCTGTCTCATCCCTCCCTGCCCCACCCCGCCTTCCATTCGTGCAGCTCTCCTCGTTGGCCTACCCGCCTCCTCCGACCTGCTCACTTCATTAGCCATCTTCCCTGCACCACAGGCTGTGCTACCGACTATGGAGCAGGGAGACAGAACATATCTGGGTAGAAACAAACTCTGGCTAATGTGCTGCGCTCACCAAAGTGTGCCCAGCTTTAGCCAAATATTTAATTTGCCTCCACACACTTTTTTTCCCCGCCTGCAGATTATAGTGATCTCAGCCCGAGAAGCTCTGGAATGCAATTCCTTCCACAGACGTGCTCAACTGAGACATAATGGCATTGACTTGGTGTGCAAAAGAACAGTAAAAACATAATCAGTTTTATGTGATTAATCCAGCCCTATGGCAGATAAAACCTAATGATAACACATCTTCAGCCAGAACATCATCTTCTGACAGCAGCCAGTGCCAGGGGCTTCGGAGGGAATGAACAGAACAGGCAATCACTGAGGGAACCATCCCGTCATCTACTCCCAGCATCTGGCAGTCAGAGGTTTAGGGACACCGAGAGCATGCAGAGACATCCCTGATTATCTCAATTAATAGCTGATGCACTTATCCTGAGGAACTGATCTAATTCTTTGTTGAACCCATTTACAGCTTTGGCCTTCAAAACATAATGAACACACGTCTACAACCCCAAGAGGGTTTGACAACCCCAAGAATTCTAAAAACAGGAATTATACACCCGGAAGTCAAGAAATGTTAATAAAGTCATGATATTTCGTTCTTATGGGTCTCTTTGTTCCTGAGCCTTTAGGGTGCAGTAAGGCCACTTCCACAAAACCTGGAGCCTAAACACCTGAATGAATCTTGGTCTCCCCTCATCCTTTTCCTGTTACCTCACCCAAACATTTCATAGACCTAAGGCCATAGCTACACTACAAGCCTATGTTAACTCTCGTTACGTCAGCATAGACTCGCAACGGTCACTGTGTCACTTGTGTGACTGACTTCCTTGTGCTATTGTAATAAATAAAGAGGTAATTGATACAGACGTACACCAGGCAGGGTCGTTTGGAAGCCAAAGACTTGATGCTTCCATCCCATGCCACTGTCAAGTTTTAGCAAATTAGGACAAGTCATCCAATAAGAACAACCTCAGGTATCAGTAACTGCTCCATGTAGCAAATTCCTACAGATAGCAGTTTCTGGCACTACACCAGCACAGCTGTGCTCCCCGGCTCTTCTTGGGCAGTTAGAATATGCTTTTCAGTCACACACACACGTACACCATGCACGCAGTCCAGCCAGTCGATATTTAGAGTTACCAGTCCAGAGTCTGGATCAATCTAGTAGCCAGCCAGATTGGTCGCAGAGGGGAGCCGGGCTCTGTCGGTCACGAACCGATGCTCCTGGAGTTGTTGGCAAGACGAACCCAAAGCCCCATGGCAAAGCACCCTGTTCTTATAGTCCTTTTTCTTGTTGAAGTCTCTGGGTTTTGCTGTGTCAGTTTATGACTGATTACTCCTCCGTGGGTGTTATCTTTTGATAGCCAAAACACCTCCGGGAGGGTCAGCCTATCAGGTTTCCATTTAATCTATTATCTTGTGTTTTAAGGGTGCCAGCCTTCACCTGAGGTTCGTCAGTCTGCCTCCTCAACCATGGATGTGCGTTGATGGTTCTCTGGTGTCTTTGAGTCTCTTCAGTCTCTTCACTTCTCCTCCCTTAGCCATCTGGCTTCAAAAATGGCCTTCACACCTTATCTTTCCCTGATGCATAAATTGCTCAATCACACAAACAGGTCTTTGCGGAGACCGTCAAAAGGTAACAAATGGCAGTGTTTTATGTTGAACAAGTAAGGCATCGTAAATTAGGCCTTACTAAATCTTGCAACTATCTTTTCCTACATTGGGGCCTAGGCCTTCAAAATTCCTCTGATCTAATTAACATAGACACAGACAAGATCCTGTCTGTTACTTACAAGGCATGAATAAAAAAAAAATGGCTAATACTAGTATCCACTATCCTATTCATTTATTCTAATACCTTAATTCTTTCTATAAAACATACACTGTATATAGCCAGAACATAACCAATTATATAGCACAGTACCCATGGTACAACATAATGACTCCCTCATTAGACTGCTTGCCCTGTCAGTCTGGCTAACTTGGAGCTTTGGCCTCTCCCCATTGCCCCTGGGGACTGTCAGTCTCTGGGTCCTGATTTCTCATTGGCCCTTCCCGCTTCTCTTGGTACTGGGAACTAGCCAGTCAAACAAACCCACAAAGTTTTAGTAAAGGGCCAACAGCCCCCTTACACAAGCCAGCCCCGTGGGGGTCACTGATGTCCAGAGAAAGCAGCATAAGCTGGTCCCATAGTGTAATGGTCAGCACTCAGGCCTCTAAATCTTGCAATCTGAGTTCAAATCTCTTTGGGACCTTGTATTGGTTTGTGGTAAAGCCCTGGAGCTCAAAGCGATCAACTTCCCTGTCTCCAAGGGTGAAAGAGTGAGTCATTTCTGTCCTGCTGGGTGACTCATGCCCACTGGAGCCAGGTCTTTGGTCAGGATGACTGCAATGGGTTGGGGCCCTTGAATTTGCCACCCTGGCTAGTGATGCCTGCAGTTTGACCTGATGGTTGGGATTCTCGCTGTTTCACTTGTTGCCCATGTCATAAATATAAAGGGAAGGGTAACCACCTTTCTGCATACAGTGCTATAAAATCCCTCCTGGCCAGAGGCAAAGTCCTTTTACCTGAAAAGGGTTAAGAAGCTAAGATAACCTCGCTGGCACCTGACCAAAATGACCAATGAGGAGACAAGATACTTTCAAAGCTGGAGGGGAGGGAAACAAAGGGTCCTATCTGTCTGTGTGATGCTTTTGCCGGGACCAGAGCAGGAATGCAGGTCAGAACTCCTGTAAAGAGTTAGTAAGCAATCTAGCTAGATCTGCGTTTGATTCTGTTTTGTTTAAATAGCTGATAAAATAAGTTGTGCTGAATGGAATGTATATTCCTGTTTTTGTGTCTTTTTGTAACTTAAGGTTTTGCCTAGAGGGATTCTATATGTTTCTGAACTTGATTACCCTGTAAGGTATTTACCATCCTGATTTTACAGAGGTTTTTCTTTTACTTTTTCTTTAATTAAAATTCTCTTTTAAGAACCTGATTGATTTTTCATGTTCTTAAGATCCAAGGGTTTGGGTCTGTGTTCTCCTATGCAAATTGATGAGGATTTTTATCAAGCCTTCCCCAGGAAAGGGGGTGTAGTGCTTGGGGGGATATTTTTTGAGGGGGAGACGTTTCCAAGTGGGCACTTCCCCTATTATTTTTGTTAGACACTTTGGTGGTGGCAGCATAGAGGTTCAAGGACAAAAGTTAAAAGTTTGTACCTTGGGGAAGTTTTAACCTAAGCTGGTAAGAATAAGCTTAGGGGGTCTTTCATGTAGGTCCCCACATCTGTACCCTAGAGTTCAGAGTGGGGAAGGAATCTTGACAGACCACAAGTCTGGCCCTTGTGCTTGCTGCCCATGTTTTTCCTCTTTCCCACATGGCGCTTGAAGAAAGGAGTGCCAGGGCCAGGCTTCATAGTCAGAGCGAGGCAGGATGGAGGAAGAGTCCCAGGCTGGAGCACAGCACACCTCTCCTCCTCTGGGCACCTGGAGCAGAGGTGGCTGGTGCTGACAGCTCCAAGGGAAGGCTAAAAAGCCAAAGAGCAACCGAGGGTGGGGCAAGAGGAGGGGAGGACAGTGCCTGGCCGTGGCCAGCAGACAGTCACAATGACACCTGGCCAACCTGTTCCCTGGCATGCCAAACACCCACTGAAGGCCACCCACAGACCAGCATGTGGGGCAGCTGCTGTTGCTCTGTGGCCAGCATCAGAAGATGGTAGGAAAACAGCCCCGCCGGTGGGGCCTCTGACCATTCCCACTCCCAGGTGCTCACTTTTGCAGCGGGGCAGGAGATTTTACCCCAAGAGGCTTTCCCCAGCTGGGGAGAAGCAGAGAAACACCCAGCTCCCAAGGTGCTATTTAGCCCCCTCAAGCACAGGGACAGGTGCACATTTGGAGGAGGGAAACTGCTCTACACTCTAGCCTGGGCAGCTGCCCATTTACTTTGGCAAGTCAGGAATGGCAAAGGCTAGACTGGACGCACCTGGGGCTCACGCCCTAGCCTTTGTGATGCCCAAACCCAACTCCTTCCCAGGGGTATAGCTGAAGCCAGAGCATTGGCCTGAGCAGCCAAGAAGAGGATCCAGCCCTGAAGAAAACAGGACTTTTAACCAAAGCAAGCACAACCATGGAGGAACTCCAATCCTGAATCATCTGATCCACAGGGAGATGCCTTATCCATCCGACCACATGATGAGGTAGTCTAAGCACTTCTTCAGAAAAGGCAGACACTGTGTTTCTCGGGTCATCTACTGAGGGGGGCAGAAACTCTCTGGGCACAAGAAGTCGAGTTCCCAGCGAGATGTGAGATTTAATTCTATGCAGCCAGGTGCAGGACTTGGGCAGGGAGGCTTAGGCCTGGGGGATTGGGATGCAACGGATGGGCTGGCTGTCTATTTGCGGAGATTTAGTCACACTGAGGCACAGGAGGGAGGAGGAGGAGGAATCCTGCTGAAAGGCAGTGGCTGTGGAGAAAAAGAGGAGGGGTTTCTGGCACTTTTTTGCCTCTCTTTTGCCTGCCTGCTCACTCTTGTGGTCAAAGGGGGAGATTCTATTAGGAAGCCCAGTTAGCTCAGTCAGTAGAGCATCAGGCTCTTACTTTGAGGGTCCAAGGTTCAAGCCCCTGGCTGGGCACTCAGCTTTTAAGTTGCCTTGTGTGCCAGGAGTCAAATGATTCCTGGTGGTGTCCAGAGCCACACAGGGATTCCCAGAAGCCACGACCATTTCCTGGAAAGGCCTCTTTCTGCTGCTTAGTCCTAGGAAGCAGGATAGAAGCCCATCTCCACAGGAGCGGGCCCAGAAAGCAGAGTCTCTGGTTGGCAGAAAGTGGGGCCAGGTACTATGATAAACCAAGGGGGGGTGAGAGCAGCAGAGAGAGGGGGAGCAGCTGGAGAGCTGTAAGTGCAGAGTTCAAGCCTGCCAGCTGAGGGCCACAGGTGTCTAGAGACTGTGACATCATCGGGTCCCATGGCGTAAAGGTCAGCTGTCAGAGTGCTGAATACTGCAAGCTGAGCTCAGATCTCAGTGGGGCTTTTGGACTTGTTGCTTCACACCTAAGCATAGGTGGAGTTTCAAGGCTTTGTCTTGCTCTTTCAAATGATGTGGGAGCCAGTCTTTTGCCTGCTTGCAGTTGTGACTTGAACGCCAGAGGAGACGTTGGATCCAGAAGGCTGGCCTTGCCTGGAGCCCTATAGGGAGGGATGTGAGCTGGATTTACTCTGAGTCCTGCAGCTGGGCTGCAGCCAGGCCTAGGAGGGAGCCCTCTTGGTTGACCTGCTGGCCCAAAGTCACTTTGGCGGTGTTGGTCTTTACCCAGGAAAGCTGAAGGGTGGGCCTGAGGGAGGGAGGCTCAATCCTCCTCCCTATTGGTCAGGGCTGGAGAGGAGGCTGTAAGAGTGGCCAGGTTGATGAGCTGGGCCTTCTAGAGTTTGGGGAGGGTGGAGTTGACTTGGGCATTGTGCTGGCAAAATGCCTCAGGGTGCTGGAGGGAGGAGGAGACCAGGGCTAGGGCTGGGAAGAGATAGCGAGAGAGCAGCAGGTTTCCTCTATTGTTTCCTGCTCTCTTTTTCTTGACTAGTTTCTCCTCTGCATGAACTTGTTCCTTTTCTTTGTGAGCCTGGCTAGCTCAGTTGGTAGAGCATCAGACTTTTAATCTGAGGGTCCAGGGTTCAAGTCCCTGGTCAGGCAATGAGCTATTCCCCAAGATCATAAAAGTCTATCACTTTGGCATCCTTCTGGGTGTCTTTTTCTCTTCAGAATTTTGCCTTTCCTAAGAAGGGCTTTTTGTGTGTGAGATTGAAGGGGAAACTTCCTGACATCCCCTCTGTCCTCGCAGGCTGGAGGAATAAAGGCCTCTGGGCATATAGCAGGTTTCTCCCAGATGGCTGCATCTCACATGGTGGAGGTGGAAGCTCTGTCTCCTTTCCTCTTTTTCTGCCTTCACGTGGCTGTGCTCATCTGGCTGGCCTGTCTGAAACAGGGTGTGGGGAATGTTTGGAGCTTTTGCTTCGTATTGAGGGCTCCCTCCTACAGCAGAGTGATGTGGGCTCCGTGGAGAGTCTGAAAGAATTGCCCCGTCAGCGTTAGGTGCTCACCCAGCGCTCGGCTTCCCTTCGTGGGAGTGGGGAGGTGGGTGGGGCTCAGCCCCCCCAGTTGGAGAGGGGTGCAGGTGGCGGGGCTGCTGACTGGGACTTGGAGGAGCGTGAAAAGTCTGCGAGAGGAGTGGAGTGGGAGGAAGAGCATGTGTCTGCAATGCCTGAGGTAGGCCTGTGACTCCCCCAGGAAGAAGGTTTTTGTGTGTGCCAGTCCCTGGGAGGCTTGGGTCCAGGCCAGGGTTGGGGCCTGAATTGTCAGGAGACCAGGGGAAGGAGAGTGCGGAATTGGTGGAGCTGGGGAGTGGAGCACCAGGAGTCTCTCACCCCGCCTTGGGAGCACTTGTGGGGACTGAGCTGTCTTTGGGTCGGGGTAGTGGTGGGACCCCAGGGGATGGGCAGCAGCAGTCTGGGGGCTCATTCACCCAGGCAAGGAAACACCCCTATGGGGGGAGAACTGACCCAGCGGTGGGCACCGGACCTGTTGGTGAGTCCCACAGTGTCCTTCGGTCTGACGTGAGACCAGAGGGCCCCTCGCCAGCGAAGAGAAAATCCGATACAGCAGCAGCAGCCTCTCTTTCAGCGACCACAGCGTGTTCGGCGGTGATTGAGGGACTGCAGCCATCAACCTTGTCATAAATACAAAGGGAAGGGTAAACCCCTTTAAAATCCCTTCTGGCCAGAGGAAAAATCCTCTCACCTGTAAAGGGTTAAGAAGCTAAAGGTAACCTCGCTGGCACCTGACCAAAATGACCAATGAGGAGACAAGATACTTTCAAAAGCTGGGAGGAGGGAGAGAAACAAAGGGTCTGTGTCTGTCTGTATACTGCTTTTGCTGGGGACAGAACAGGAATGGAGTCTTAGAACTTTTAGTAAGTAATCTAGCTAGGTATGTGTTAGTTTATGATTTCTTTAAATGGCTGAGAAAAGAACTGTGCTGAATAGAATGACTATTCCTGTCTGTGTGTCTTTTTTGTAACTTAAGGTTTTGCCTAGAGGGATTCTCTATGTTTTGAATCTAATTGCCCTGTAAGGTATCTACCATCCTGATTTTACAGAGGTGATTCCTTTACTTCTATTAAAAGTCTTCTTGTAAGAAAACTGAATGCTTTTTCATTGTTCTAAGATCCAAGGGTTTGGGTCTGTGGTCACCTATGCAAATTGGTGAGGATTTTTACCAAACCTTCCCCTTATCTCTACTGGAAATACCTTGCCTGATGCATCCCAAGACAGCATTAGCTTTTTTCATGGCCATATCACATTGGCGGCTCATAGCTATCCTTCGGTCAACCAATACTCCAAGGTCCTTCTCCTCCTCTCTTACTTCCAATTGATGTGTCCCCAGCTTATAACTAAAATTCTTCTTATTAATCCCTAAATGCATGACCTTACTTGTCTCACTATTAAATTTCATTCTATTGCTATTACTCCAGGTTACAAGGTCATCCAGATCTTCCTGTATGATATCCTGGTCCTTCTCTGAATTGGCAATACGTCCCAGCTTTGTGTAGTTCACAAACTTTATTAGTACACTCCCACTTTTTGTGCCAAGGTCAGTAATAAAAAGATTAAATAAAATTGGTCCCAAAACCGATCCCTGAGGAACTCCACTGGTAACCTCCCTCCAGCCTGACAGTTTGCCTTTCAGTATGACCCACTGTAGTCTCCCCTTTAACCACTTCCTTATCCACCTTCCAATTTTCATATTGATCCCCATCTTTTCCAATTTAACTAACAATTCCCCATGTGGCACTGTATCAAATGCCTTACTGAAATCTAGGTAAATTAGATCCACTGCGTTTCCTTTGTCTAAAAAATCTGTTTCTGTCTCAAAGAGGGAGATCGGGTTGGTTTGGCACGATCTACCTTTTGTAAAACCATGTTGTATTTTGTCCCATTTACAATTGACCTCAATGTCCTTAACTACTTTCTCCTTCAAAATTTTTTCCAAGACCTTGCATACTGCAGATATCAAACTAACGGGCCTGTAGTTACCCGGATCACTTTTTTTCCTTTCTTAAAAATAGGAACTGTGTTAGCAATTCTCTAGTCATATGGTACAACCCCTGAGTTTACTGATGCATTACAAATTCTTGCTAATGGGCTTGCAATTTCTTGTGCCAATTCCTTTAATATTCTTGGAGGAAGATTATCTGGGCCCCCAATTTAGCCCCATTAAGCTGTTCGAGTTTTTGGCTCCTACCTCGGATACGGTAATATCTATCTCCATAGCCTCATTCCCATTTCTCGTGCTATCGTTATGCCTAAGCTCCTCATTAGCCTCATTAAAGACTGAGGCAAAGTATTTGTTTAGATATTGGGCCATGCCTAGATTATCCTTGACCTGCACTCCATCCTCAGTGTTTAGTGGTCCCACTTCTTCTTTCTTTGTTTTCTTCTTATTTATATGGCTATAGAACCTTTTACTATTGGTTTTAATTCCCTTTGCAAGGTCCAACTCTCCTTGACTTTTAGCCTTTCTCACTTTATCCTTACGTGTTCTGACCTCAATAAGGTAGCTTTCCTTGCTGATCCCTCCTATCTTCCACTCCCTGTATGCTTTCTGCTTTTTCTTCATCACCTCTCAGAGATTCTTGCTCATCCAGCTTGGTCTACAACTCCTGCCTATGAATTTTCCCCCCTTTCTTGGGATGCAGGCTTCTGATAGCTTCTGCAGCTTTGATTTAAAGTAATCCCAGGCCTCCTCTGCCTTTAGATCCATAAATTCTTCAATCCAATCCACTTGCCGAACCAATTTCCTTAATTTTTGAAAGTCAGCCCTTTTGAAATCAAAAACCCTAGTTGCAGATTTATTTTTTGTTGATCCTTCTGTTCAGTTTGAACTGAATTAGCTCATGATCCCTCGAACCAAGCTTGTCCCCTACAAGCATTTCTTCCAGGAGGTCCTCACTATTCACCAAAACCAAATCTAGAATGGCACCCCCTCTTGTCGGTTCAGCAACTACTTGATGAAGGAATCCATCTAACAGCATCTAGGAAAATCTGAGCCCTATTATTATTATTAGCACTTATCCTCCAGTCTAGATCTGGGAAGTTAAGATTTCCCATTATCACACAGTTGCCATTAGTATTTACTTCATTAGAAACATTAAAGAGGTCTCTATAGATATCCAAATTAGATCCCGGCAGTCTATAGCACACCCCAAGCACTATCCCAGGGGAGGCTTTAGTAGTTTTCTTCCCCAAAGTGATTTTTGCCCAGACTCTGTCTTATCCATTCCATCGCTTCTTATTTCTTTACAATCTACCTCATCAATGATATACAATGCTACTCCACCACCTTTGCCTTTATTTCGGTCTTTCCTAAACAGCACATATCCTTCAATACCTGAACTCCAGTCATGACCACTATTCCACCATGTTTCTGTTATCCCTACAATATCTGGTTTCACTTCCTGCCCCAGTAGCTCTAGTTCCTCCATTTTGTTACCTAGGCTCCTCGCATTAGTGTACAAACATCCTAATTTTTGCTGTTTGCCCTCAATCACATTCTTTATCCGATTAGGCATTGACATTCTACCGCCAGTATGACCTATTAGACTGGTATCCACACTGCCCTTCCTCCTTATGTCCATTCTCCTACTCACAGCTGTATCCTTCATTACTTTGTTTTCTTCCCTCTCAATATTAAAATCCGGTGCGGACATTACCTGTACATCTTCCAACCATCTCCCTCAAATTCCTCGTTTAAAGCTCTCTTAATCAGCTGTGCCATCCTCCATCCGAGAAGTCTATTTCCTTCCCTACTCAGATGAAGTCCATCCGGAGAGAACAGTCCTCTGTCCATGAATGTCTCCCAGTAGCCACACTTCCCAAAGCCCTCCTTACTGCACCACTGCCTGAGCCATCTGTTGATAGTCATAATCTTGTCACACCTTTGTTGCCCACCTCTAGGATCAGGCAGAAACCCACTGAAGATCACCTGAGCCTCAATTTCCTAAAGCTTCTTCCCCAGCCTGGCATAGTCATCCTTGATACTTTCCAACGAGAATCTGTCGGTATCATCTGTTCCCACATGAAGGAAGATCAGTGGATTCACAAACACACACACACCTCCTGGTGTTGGGAGGGGAAGAGGAGAAAGGACAAAAGATGCAAGAGAAGAAGAGAAAGGAGGGAGGAATGGAGGAAAAGGTGAAATAAAAAGGACTAACCCTCATGTCCCCAGTGATTCTAAGGGACAGAATTTAGGTGCGGAATAAAATTCTGCCCCCTTAAGCTTCTGTTTTCCACGCCTAGAATTCAACTGTCACCAGATAGATCCGACTGAAGAGGTTTCAGACCTGAGGAGGTTCTTACCGTCTCAACAGGGACGTCTGTTTTCTATCAATAAATCAATGAAAGGAAAGGAGAAAACTCTACAGAGGTTCCCCCTGGTGCTCACGTACGTGACCGCTGATCCCCTCTCAGTCCTCACGGAGAGACCTCGAGAAGGAGACCCGCTGAAGTGAAGCCACAGGGGTCGCCGAGGTTTCCCTGGCCCCTCCCCGTCCTGCCTGGCTGATGTCAGTGTCTGTCTGTGAGGTCACCACCTCCCCACCACCTTTGACCAATCGGTTGAGCTCCTGCAAAAGGCCTGTGTGATGTCATAGAATCATAGAATCATAGAATATCAGGGTTGGAAGGGACCTCAGGAGGTCATCTAGTCCAACCCTCTGCTCAAAGCAGGACCAATCACCAATCAAATCATCCCAGCCAAGGCTTTGTCAAGCCTGACCTTAAAAACTTCCAAGGAAGGAGATTCTATCACCTCCCTAGGTAACACATTCCAGTGTTTCACCACCCTCCTAGTGAAAAAGTATTTCCTAATATCCAACCTAAACCTCCCCCACTGCAACTTGAGACCATTACTCCTCGTTCTGTCATCTGCTACCACTGAGAATAGACTAGAACCATCCTCTCTGGAACCACCTCTCAGGTAGTTGAAAGTAGCTATCAAATCCCCCCTCATTCTTCTCTTCTGCAGACTAAACAATCCCAGTTCCCTCAGCCTCTCCTCATAAGTCATGTGTTCCAGACCCCTAATCATTTTTGTTGCCCTTCTCTGGACTCTCTCCAATTTTTCCACATCCTTCTTGTAGTGTGGGGCCCAAAACTGGACACAGTACTCCAGATGAGGCCTCACCAATGTCGAATAGAGGGGAACGATCACGTCCCTCAATCTGCTCTCTATGCCCCTACTTATACATCCCAAAATGCCATTGGCCTTCTTGGCAACAAGGGCACACTGCTGACTCATATCCAGCTTCTCGTCCACTGTAACCCCTAGGTCCTTTTCCGCAGAACTGCTGCCGAGCCATTCGGTCCCTAGTCTGTAGCTGTGCATTGGGTTCTTCTGTCCTAAGTGCAGGACTCTGCACTTGTCCTTATTGAACCTCATCAGGTTTCTTTTGGCCCAATCCTCCAATTTGTCTAGGTCCCTCTGTATCCTATCCCTGCCCTCCAGTGTATCTACCACTCCTCCCAGTTTAGTATCATCCGCAAATTTGCTGAGAGTGCAATCCACACCATCCTCCAGATCATTTATGAAGATATTGAACAAAACCGGCCCCAGGACCGACCCCTGGGGCACTCCACTTGACACCGGCTGCCAACTAGACATGGAGCCATTGATCACTACCCATTGAGCCCGACAATCTAGCCAACTTTCTATCCACCTTATAGTGCATTCATCCAGACCATACTTCTTTAACTTGCTGACAAGAATACTGTGGGAGACCGTGTCAAAAGCTTTGCTAAAGTCAAGAAACAATACATCCACTGCCTTCCCTTCATCCACAGAATCAGTAATCTCATCATAGAAGGCGATTAGATTAGTCAGGCATGACCTTCCCTTGGTGAATCCATGCTGACTGTTCCTGATCACTTTCCTCTCGTGCAAGTGCTCCAGGATTGATTCCGTGAGGACCTGCTCCATGATTTTTCCGGGGACTGAGGTGAGGCTGACTTCCCTGTAGTTCCCAGGATCCTCCTTCTTCCCTTTTTTAAAGATGGGCACTACATTAGCCTTTTTCCAGTCATCTGGGACTTCCCCCGTTTGCCACGAGTTTTCAAAGATAATGGCCAATGGCTGTGCAATCACATCCGCCAATTCCTTTAGCACTCTCGGATGCAACTCGTCCGGCCCCGTGGACTTGTGCACGTCCAGCTTTTCTAAATAGTCCCTAACCACCTCTTTCTCCACAGAGGGCTGGCCATCTACTCCCCATGCTGTGTTGTCCAGCGCAGCAGTCTGGGAGCTGTCCTTGTTAGTGAAGACAGAGGCAAAAAAAGCATTGAGCACATTAGCTTTTTCCACATCCTCTGTCACTAGGTTGCCTCCCTCATTCAGTAAGGGGCCACACTTTCCTTGGCTTTCTTCTTGTTGCCAACATACCTGAAGAAACCCTTCTTGTTACTCTTGACATCTCTTGCTAGCTGCAGCTCCAGGTGCGATTTGGCCCTCCTGATTTCATTCCTACATCCCCGAGCAATATTTTTATACTCTTCCCTGGTCATATGTCCAACCTTCCACTTCTTGTAAGCTTCTTTTTTATGTTTAAGATCCGCTAGGATTTCACCGTTAAGCCAAGCTGGTCGCCTGCCATATTTACTATTCTTTCAACTCATCGGGATGGTTTGTCCCTGTAACCTCAACAGGGATTCCTTGAAATACAGCCAGATCTCCTGGACTCCTTTCCCCTTCATGTTAGTCCCCCAGGGGATCCTGGCCATCTGTTCCCTGAGGGAGTCGAAGTCTGCTTTCCTGAAGTCCAGGGTCCGTATCCTGCTGCTTACCTTTCTTCCCTGCGTCAGGATCCTGAACTCAACCAACTCATGGTCACTGCCTCCCAGATTCCCATCCACTTTTGCTTCCCCCACTAATTCTACCCGGTTTGTGAGCAGCAGGTCAAGAAAAGCGCCCCCCCTAGTTGGCTCGTCTAGCACTTGCACCAGGAAATTGTCCCCTACGCTTTCCAAAAACTTCCTGGATTGTCTATGCAGTTATTACAGTGGTGCCTAGAGATCAACCCAGCATGCAGTGCCATTGTGCCAGGGGCTGTACAAACACTGTAGCTCACAGTCCCTGCCCCAAAGAGCTGTCAGTCTCCATAGAGAAGCCAGCCCCAGGGTCTATAATAGACATCTCCAGTAGAATACAGACAATAGCCAGGGCCCCAGCTCAGACTCTGAGTGCCCCCCCGGACCCTCTGGCAAGGGGCATGCAGAGTGTGAGTGCGCACTGGGTGTCAAGGGGAAATGGTGGAAGATACAAGACAGCGGAGGGGATTCACATCTGCAGACCTAGCTGGCAGACCCAGCCAGCACTTCATCGTTCCCCATCCCAACCAGGGAACAACTCCTCTGGGTGGAAAACCTCACAACCCCTACGGCAGCAGCTAGCAAAATGATTCACGGCATGGTTTGGCTTCAGTGGATGTTGGCAGCAGAACCAAAGCTCATTAACACGATCTGTGAACTTGTATCTCTAAAGCTTTACAAAATCACCAGGACTTTCTTGTAAAATATTGTCCTTTTCCTTTGCGATGAGCATGTCGCTGGCAGAGGACAGCCTGGAGATCTTCTGAAATCTAACCCGTTGGAAGAGCTGGCGTGCTCAGTGCTCACCCCAAGCATTCAGGCTTGTGGAGCGGGACACCGGCGCGTGCCATGGCAAGTGCCCTAGTCATTACTGCTCCAGGTGCCCATATTTACAATTTCTATAGGTTCCAACGTTCAGACAATGCTCTGTTCTAACAACGTCTCATGCCTGTTCAAAGAACAGAAAGGTTCTATCCTGAGAGTCCCTGGCAAAACTAGTCTGCCCTCATGAACACTGACTCCTCCTGCAAAACGACCCACACACCCACTGCCCTCGGGCAATGGTCCAGGTGGAGTGTCTCTGAACATGCGAGTGACTGCAAAGGCCGCATCTCTGGCACACCTGGGGCTGCCTGCAGTAAACAGGTATCGAATGGCATTTTCTCTTATGGCTGCTAAAGACACTCAAACACAAGACTGCTATGCTTAAAGTGTTGATGATCTAGGCCGAGATTTTCAAAGGCAATTTGGCTAAATGGATCCAAAGTCCCACTGGATGTGGACAGTGATGTCCCGGAGGCTCCTGCAGATTTCCTTACACCAGCACTCATTCACTTCTCTTCTATTTACATCGCTCATTCCCATGTGTTCCTGGGAGCCCCTGACAACCAGAATGGGATATCAATGCATGGTTCGATTTCTAAAACAGTTGTGATACCAACTCTCTAATACAGGGGCTACTCCGAAGTGGGCCAGTGAGATTCCCCTGGCTATCCCTTGGCTCGGACGGGGCAGGCCAGCCATGCTGGACTGTTTGGGGTTCCCTGCGTACATGAAAGGAGGAAAGCAGGCATTCTGTGCCACACGTGATCAATCACAGCTTTTATACCTGTCTCCTGTAGAAGCCAAATTCCATGGTAATTAGAGATATGCCAGGTGGTGGCAAAGATTTTTCTCATGCTTTACAACACCTGGCAACATGAAATATTCCGAATAATCTCCATCAGCTCTTGTTTCACATGCAGCCAGCGACAGGGGTTGGCCTAAGGCCCAGGGGCAAAGGGGGAGTTTATTTCCCTGTGTTGGGGTGGAATGAAACCACTAGACGCAGCCCCTCTCACCAGGGCTGAAGAGAGCAGTTCTGAGCAGGGGGCAGCGCAGCAAGTGACACCGAGGCCGACTGATTCCACGGCAGAATTTGGCAAACCACCCCCGAGTGCGGAAGCAGCTACAGAGCCAGCAGGCTCAACCAGATGGAGGTTCGGGTCACCAAAAGCTCCCCTCTCTGCTGGGAGCTTTGGGTCCTGCCATCAGCTGGGGCACCAAGTCCCAGGGCCTCTGGCTCTTCACCAGAACTGAACTTGGAGGGTCACCCGTGGGGGTGAAAGGGACATTCGGTCCTTGGCCTGACACTACTAAAACGTGTCCATCCGTGTGGGCACCTGTCTTCTTTTAAACTTGCATAAAACAGACTGAAAGCGGGGCTGGTGCCTTGTACACCCGCTCGCAGCTCAGGCTGAGTAGATGCTGCTCAGGCAGGTTGTAAGGAGCATCTGTGGATGGCACCTGCCAGGAAGCATATGCGTTAGTTGCTTGTCACACACTTTCCCACGGGATCCCGGCCTCATCCAGTGCACAGAATGGATAGTGCTGTGGGGACAAATCAAGCTGTGGACTGAAGGAGGCTGTCGTCTGCAGGACCCCAGCCTCATGTGCTGCAGAAGTTGGAAAGTGCGCAGTGAAGGAGGCAGAGAATTTCAGGAGGAGAAAGGCTGGTCCCATGGTTTAGACAGATGAATGCTGCCCTGGTAAACTGGATTTTCTCCCTGCCTCTGCCCCAGAGTTCTTATGTTATGTTTGGCAAGTCATGTAAACCAAAATTTTCACAAGTGGCCACTGTGTTCATTTTCTGGATACCCAATTTCCTCCATTAGAAGGAGCTATGCAGCTGGAGGGAAAGCAGGACAAAGTATAGCAGCTATACGGGCATCTATATGGGTAGAAATATTGGGGGGAAAGAATTAAATGTTTGATCATGTAACATTATTGTATTAATATTTAGTTACCTCAGAACAAAGTATTCACAATTTCCAAGCTGAAGTGGGGAAGGCTTCACAGCCCTCAAATGGCATCCCCCTAGTTACAAAAATGAAAGAAAGACATTGAAGCTGTATCTTAAAATGCATGGAGCATGAAAGAAATGGTGCCTCTGGACCCCAGAGATCAGCAACTGAGAATTAGATGTGAGCAAACCAAAACTCACTCACTCACTCAGATATCTATCTATCTAATCTGATTGTTTTATGGCCATGTGCATTTATTTGTCTGTTTTAGGGCTGGTCAACACTTAAAATTCAGATTGACCTAGCTATGTCTTGGGGGGGCGGGGGGGAATTCACCCACCCGAGCGCCGTAGCTAAGCCGACCTAGCTCCTGGTGTAGACATGGTGAGGGGTGACAGCAGAATTCTTCTATCAACCTAGCTACGGCCACTTGGAGAAGTGGATTCCCACCATCGCGGTAACCCCCATCTCTCAATGCAGGAAGTGTCTACACTCTAGCGCTACAGCTGCAGCGATATGTGTTGTTGTCGCACCCATAGCATAGCCAGGCCCTGAGGATGTTGGTCTCTTTGAATAAGTGACACCCCAAGAGGAGCCCCTGTCGCTTTGGAGTCACTGTTACTTTCCCGAGAGCAGGTTCTGTCAGTGATGTGACCCCCCAGCTAGGCACTGCCAATAGAAAGGCTTTTGAGGACAACAGATGATCCCAGCTTTTTTGAAGTGTTCAAAGCCCACTGGGACAATCCTCTTCACTTCACCGGTCATGATGCTGGGAGCCCCGGGGGCCTGCTTGTCCCTCCACTTGCTGCACGTGGGCAAAGAGGTCAGAAACTAAAAAAACCCGGCTGAGGAACCTTTCTGCCTGGTGTAGAGCCAGACTTCCAGGCTTGGGAGTTCTGCTTTGATTCCTTCATTTCAAACACCAAATGCAGATTTGGTCATGCAGGGGGGAGCTTGCAAAATACCATGGATGGAAAGAATCTTTTGTGAGTCCTACAAGGACAACAGCACGGCTCTTAGCCCCTTTTGCTGAGAGACCCCGAAGTTACGCCGTGTGCTGTTGCAGCCCATTCTAGGGACCCCAGGGGACTGTTCAGTTTTACATACAACCATGTGCAACCATGAGCTGCCTGAACTCTCCAGCAGCCTGGGAGGCCTGAGCTACCTGCCAAGACCTGGCAGAATTGGCAGCAGAGAGGAATTGTTGTGCCCAGGCACGGAGAAGATGGTTTGTTTCCAACACAAGCACGGCAGCGCAGGGACTGACAGCAGCATGCTGCGCCTGCAAGGGGGAGTGGGGCTAGTGCTTTGAAGTCGGCTCATTATATATCCAGTTGCACGCGCTCAATAAATTCTATCCAGTGCAGCTCAAGAAGCAGACCCTACCTAGGAGGCTGGCCAAAGCGTGCCGGGCAATACGTGGCTGGAGAACTTTTCTCTCCTAGAGACTCTGCCTCTCTTGTTACCTTCCTGCTCCAGGCCAACAGCACTTTTTATTCTGCACCAAGGCAACTCTATGCCATGGGTGGAAACAGGCCCAGAGCCGCCCCCTGCTCACTTTGCATTGCTCTAAAGAGAGGGGATTCCCACCTGGGGCCCAAGCAGCCAGTCCCCTTTGTGCGGAGCCTGGAACGAGGTCACTTGGGAGCGACTGCTCTCGCTGGGCCACCTCTTCCCCTGCCGTGTGGAGCGGGTCCGACAGGGACGTGTTTCCAGGGCAAACGGTGACTTTTGGTTGCCACACTGAACATTTTCATTGCAAACCCAAAAGGTTTTGGGTGGAAAGTTTTCAATTTGGGGTTTTCCATTTTTTTCTGAAAAAATTAACGTTTGTGTGGAAAGCATTTAACGGAAAATGAACTTTTCCATCAAAAATAGCTTCTACAGAAAAATGTTGATGGGTCCTATTGACGTGGGCTAAATCTGCTTCCATTGCCCCAGTCAATGGTGCGGCATGCGCACTGCCGGGCCTGTCCCTCCGGCAGAGTTCATATGGGGAGGGGGAGGAATTGGGTGCCCCACCCCATCTCTGCCATAGCTGTATCTCCGGCTGAGGCCTCTGGGGATCCCGGCTTGTCGGGCTTCCAGCTGAACCCAAATAGGCAGCTGCCAGGCTGCTAGGCAGGCTCCCACTCTCGGCTCACCTCCGACTGCTCTAAGGACTGGAAAGCCGGAAGCAGGGGCTGCCCTGCAGGCTGCTGGTGGGTTTGGACCTGTGAGGGAGACACAGTGTGTGTGTCGGCTTCACTTGCATCGCCAGCACCAGCCATTGTCCCCATTTCCCAGCCTGGAGCCAAGCCGGTTTCGCCAGGAAACCCCCGTTCAGAGCTGCAGTGCTCCTTTGGGGAGCCTGGCCAGGCCGTCTCTCCCTGGAGTCCATCGGTTAGTTCTCTCGGGCCCATGTGTGTGCGGTGCCCCCCGTGCACATAGGGTAACCCTACATCGGTTGGGACGCCCTTTGTCCCAATATCGGGGCCGTCCGGACCGCAGCCGCGGTGCCGTCGCTCACTGCTTCCTGGGGCAGCTCTCGGTGCCCGCCCGCCGGCAGGAGAGCCGCGTGCTGCAGGGGCGGGGCATGCAGGCGCCGGGAGCGGGCAGAGAGCCCCCCGCCCCCCCCACCTGACCTGACCCGTGACCCTTGGTGCCAGAGGGACCAGCCTGCCAGATGGTTCCCGGGACGGGAGCCGCCCCATGTAAGCACCGCTGGGACTCCCCACCTCGCCCCCCGGCTGGTCCCTCTGGCTCTTAGGGTCAGGGCGGGGGGCAAAGGGGCCTCTGCGCGCTGCCGGCACCTGCAAGCCCCGCTCGGCGGCTCTGGTGGCTCCCGTTGGCGCTTTCCCAGGCAGTGGGAGCCACGGAGCTCGCGCTTGTGGGGGGGGGCAGCACGTGGAGAGTCTGGAGACCCCCCTCGCCGCTCTGACCCTAGGGGCCAGAGACCGCCCGGCAGGGCTGGTGAGTGCGGCCAGGGAAGGGGGGCAGGGTGTGAAGGTGTGTGGGGGGTGCTGGGCTGTGAGGGTGGGGAGGTTTGTGTGTTTTGGGGGGCTAGGCAGTGGGGGCCTGTTGGGGGGTGCTGGGCAGTGGGGGAGAGCTGTGTGTGTCAGGGCACTGGGCAGTGCGGTCTGTGGGGGGCATTGTGTAGTTGTGGTGATGGGGCTGTGGGGAAGGGCGCTGGGAAGGAGGAGAATGTGTGTGTATTGGGACACGAGCGAGTCGGGGGTTCTGGGTGGGGTGCTGGGCAGCTGTGGTGGGGCCGTGGGCAGGGGGGCGCTGGGCGGGGTGTGTGTGTGCACAGCACTGTGCGTTTGTGGTGGAAGGGTTGTGGGGGGCTCTGGGCATTGTGGATCCAGGGGCGCTGGGCAGGGGAGCTGTGTGGCGCAGCGTGGGCCCACCCCCAGCAGGAAGGGGCACGCTGGTAGCACAGGGCCCGGCAGACCAGTGTGCCCTGGCTCCGGTCGGGGCTGTGCACCTGTGTCTGTCTCTCCCCCCCCGACCCGGTCGCCCAAAGTGTCCTGATATTTCACTCTTGTGAGCTGGTCACCCTAAGGGCGCTTGCCGCACGTCTGCCGGGAGAGCTCAGGAGCGAAAGCTGGGGCTGCCGAGAGCTGGGTGCCCTCGTCCTGTGGAGAGGCTGGATGGACGTGGCGGGGGGAGGCCAGAGGGATCCTCGCTGTGCTGCTACCAGGACAGTCAGATGGACCTTTTCCCTCTCTCTTCGGGGGGCAGAATGGACCCCTCTTCTCCAGCCAGCTGGGCTGCCGCCTTCCCCTCTGCCATGCGTTCATCAGGGAAACCAACGACTTCTGCGTGGCGACCAGTGCTTGGGGCATAGATACCAGATGTGGCAGCCGGATCCCACCCCGGGCCAGGATGTGTGTGTTAAAAGGCCCCATCGTTGCAGTGGGCAGCATGCCAAGGGTATGAGTTGGCTCAGTGTGGTTACGTAATGGATTCGGCCACGGCACCTCCCCATCCCAGGGCAGTCCCATCAGAGAGCCTGAGAACCAGGATTCCTGGTGTGACATTCCCCTCCTGCAAGGACAGGGGCTGGAGCAGGGGGGAGTCGGGGCACGGCCAGGGGCAGAGGGGGGGTCGACCACCCACCGGCGCCAGCAGAAGTTGGCGCCTATGCCATCTTCAGGTGGGTTGGAACCATCAGCCTTTCAGCTACCAGCCAAAGTTGATAACCACAGACTCAGGTAACTGCCCACTTCCCAGGTTTGTTTCGGCAGCACCTACAGGGGTGCAACTGGCGAGGGCAGGGGGGATGCACTGCTGGGGTTGTGAGTCCAGGCCTCGCCCACAGCATCAGCGTTCATGGGCCATGTCACTCCCCCACTGACTTTCTCTCATTCACCTAGAAAATGTCATACGAGGGTGATGGCAATAAATTCTCAACGCTGAACTGCGGCGGTTGGCCCCTAGATTGGGATCAGGATGGGTCTGAAAAGAAAAAGCTCCAAGAGTATAAAAACAGCCAGTCTCCAGGGGCAGGTATGGTACAACTCCTTCACAGGGAGCCATTGGTGGGAGGGGGTTTCCCTTCCCCTGTCAAATGTCCTGAGAGGTATTTTAAGATGAAGACAACACCCTGGTTCGCAGTTGACTGGCACGTCCTGGGTTAAAGAAAGAAAGGGCCCTAGGGTTCAGAGTCTGAAGTGTTTGTGTCCCCAGCCCTGTCACTGTCTGACCCCGCTTCAGCTGGGAGCAGGTTTGTACGTTGCTGTGGGGAACACAGACCCCCGGAGAGCAGTGGCAGCTGTTTCCATGGCAGAGAGCCTGGCCCTTAGGAGACGGGAAATGCAGCCTGGAGCCGAGGGGGAGGCAGCAGCTGCAGTTCCCACTCCTCGGGGACAGGCCTGTCAGCCAACAGACACTTCTCACCAGCCACAGCTAAGGGTGTTGGGTTCCTCTGGTGGGAGTGTGGCGCAGCCGTTCGTTTTCCTGTTCACACTCCTCTGCGGTGTGAAAATCAGGGAGGGGAGGCAGAAGCCCCACTTCCCTCCCTAAATGACGTCCAGTAGGGGAAGCAGGACAACAGGGTGGGGTGGCAAGTGGTGGCCAGACTCTCGCCACCAGGGTCTCGTCTAGCTCAGGGTCCAGCTCAACTTCCTCCCTGCACCACTGGCCCCCAGGCCACTTCTGCCACCAGGTCAACCTAGGAACTGAGGCGGGAATGGGGTGAGGAAGCAAGTCAAGCTGAGCAAGGCAGGCAAAAGCAAGTCTTGCCTTCATGGGCCGCTCACAACAAGGACCTTTTTCTGTGCTAAGGCTGACAAAAACATCCCGGACAGAGCAGCAGCAGGCCAAAGGAGAGCTATGCAGCTGCCGAAGTAGCTCAGTTGGGAGAGCGTTAGACTGAAGATCTAAAGGTCCCTGGTTCAATCCCGGGCTTTGGCAGGTCCTTTCATCCCACTTTGTGCAGAGGTGGCTTGTTTTCTGGAGCACAGCAGCTTTCCCTGATACAGTGTCCAGTCCAAAATATCAGCCCCCCAGTTCAAAAATGCTATCTTAGGATGTAAACAGGAGGCTTCCTGCACTGGGACCCCTGACAGAGAGCTCAGTGCGAGGTGTAACAGCTGCTGACACTGAGGGTCCTGGGCTAAATCCACTTGCAGGTGGAAGTGTTTCAATTTATTTCATTGACAATGAGTAAGGCGACGATTTAATCACAGATATTTTTTCGTAAATGTCATAGGCAGGTCACAGGCAAGAAACAAAAAATCATTGCCCGTGACCTGTCCATGACTTATACCATAGATACCCCTCATTGAATCTTGCAGGGAGGGGATCCCAGGGAGACTTCAGCACCAGCTGTGGGGGAAGGGAGTCTGGGGAGGCCCATAGCACCAGCTACCAGGGGAGAAGCCCTGGGGTCCGGCTGCCACTGCAGGGGGGAGCCCCAGGGGCTGAGCAGCTGCTCCCACTGCCCCCAGGACAGCTGCCGGGAGCCACTGAGCTGCGGCGGCTCCCGCCGCCCCCAGGACCACTGCTCAAATGGTCTCCAGGGCCAGCTGCATTGGCCGCTCCTCTGGTGGTCCCTGGGCCAGCTGCTTGGGCGGCCCTGGACTCAGCCACACTGGCCGCTGCAGAAGTCACGGAGGTCACAGGAAGTCACAGAATCTGTCACTTCCACAACCTCCCTGACGGTCACGGATCCTTAATAATGAGACAGGGAACTGTGTGTTTCATTGTAAATCCACCTCTACCTGCAGCCCCCGCTCTCCCAGCCCTGGGATCCCCATTCACTGCTCTGCTGGTGCCCCTCACTCCCAACCCGCAGCCCCCGCTGTCCCAGCCTTGGGATCCCCAGTCACTGCTCTGCTGGTGCCCCTCACTCCCGACCCGCAGCCCCCGCTCTCCCAGCCCTGGGATCCCCAGTCACTGCTCTGCTGGTGCCCCTCACTCCCAACCCGCAGCCCCCGCTGTCCCAGCCTTGGGATCCCCAGTCACTGCTCTGCTGGTGCCCCTCACTCCCAACCCGCAGCCCCCGCTGTCCCAGCCTTGGGATCCCCAGTCACTGCTCTGCCGGTGCCCCTCACTCCCAACCCGCAGCCCCTGCTCTCCCAGCCTTGGGATCCCCAGTCACTGCTCTGCCGGTGCCCCTCACTCCCGACCCGCATGACCTGCTATCTCAGCCCTGGGCTCCCCCCACACCTCTGCAGTCTATATGGTCTATGGAAATATGCTTGTAAGTGTGAATATGATGTAACTGGATTATGCTTTATGCAAAAACGTCTCTGGTAAGGTCTCATTACAAGGCTTATCATCTCCTGAGTGTGGTCATCCTATCTGTATCATTCTTGTACACGCGTCATTCTTGTGTCTGAGGCTAGAAATATGAAGTATGACTCTGAAGTCCTGTTGTAATTATGGACAGTGTGGGCCGTTGATGCTGGTTTGGAAGCTTGATGGCTCCCACTAACTGGGACAATGGCTTGTCAATGGCTCTGGTCACCTGGTGCGGGCTAGCCCTGGAACAATGGAGACAAGGGGGCTCACAGGACATGGGACATGTCCGGAAGTCGCGGCCACAGGAAGTGCGGGCTGCTCTCAGGACGCCATGAGGAGAAGGTCAGAGGCCCCCAAGGGGCTGGCGGAGGGTGAGGTGGGCGGAGCGGGTCCCTCTCCCGTCCTCAGCCACGTGTCGCCCGCGCCACAAGCAGCCCGGCACCGCCCCCGGTCCGAGTCTGCGACCCCGACCCCTCCCCCCCGCGCACTCCCTCAGCCCCCCCCAACTCCTCCCACAGTCCCCCCTCCCAGCCATTAGCCCCCGACACCCCTCCAGCCCCCCGCGGGCCCCTCCAGCCCCCAGCCCCCCCAGCCCCGCCCTCCATCCAGGAGATCCCTCAGACCCCACTCCCCAAACTCCCCCCTAGTTCACCCCAACCCTTTTCCTCATTCCTCGGCCCCCAGCGTCCCCCGAAATGTGCTGCCGCCCCCAACCTCCTCCCCCGTCCTCAGCACCCCACCCCCAAAGGACTCCCACCCCTTTCCCCATTGCTGGCCCCCACTTTCCCGTCACCCCTCCCCCAGTCCATCCCCAGTATGCCAGGTTCCTCATCTCCAATCTCTGCTACCCCCCAACATGCTGGGTTCCCCTTTCCAGCCACCGTGGGGCCCTCAATCACGCCCCCACCCGTCCCTCTGGGGTCTCTAAATCCCCTATTCCCACAGTGCACCTTGGTAACCCTTCCCTCCTCTACCTCGAATCCCCCTATTCCCTTCCCTTGGGTCCTCCTGGACACCTCAGCCCCACAGTCTGCCCCCCACATATATCCTGGTCACTCATTCACACGCTGAGCTAGTCCTTCAGCCCCCACAGTCCACCAGACTTCACCATCCATGAGCCCCGTGGCCCTGTGGCCGGGAAGGGGGGGGAAGCTCCCAATGTGGCTGGGCTGGGTGTGAGTGTGAATCTTTTCCTGTCTGGTGTGTGCTGGGCTCACAAACACTCTTTGCTCCCTCAGGGTGGGGTGTGGTTTTCGGCCGAAGGTGACACCGTTTGGGAGCCCTGTGGATGCGATGGAGTGTCTGGAATGGGGCGTGGGAAGGAGAAGAGCAATATGAAGATGGCATCTAAGATGAGGCCAGGTGCCTTCTGTGGAGGGAGACATGGTGGACAATGCCAAGGATTGGGGAGACAACCAGGTGTGAGCCCAGGGTGCAGAGAGCTGGGGGAGGGTGTCTGTGTCTGTAACTCTTCCCTGCCCTCTCTCACAGATGGAGTCCAAGAGGGATAGGAAGGAGAGGACGAGCGCCCCAGTACTCAAGAATAATAAGGTGTATCCTAGCTGGGCCTGGGGCCCTGTGGGGTTCAGACCAGTGGAAGGGACAAGAGTCTCCTGTGCAGAGTGACGATTTTGGGTGCAGGTGCACTGGGGTGCTTCTAATTGTAGCTCCCAGAACATCAGGGGAAGGGGGTTCAGGGTAGAGCCCTGGGGTGTGGGAGATGCAAGAAGCAGAGCCCTGCCATCAGGGCAGAGTGTGACGATAACTTTTGTTTTTCCTTCTTGCGTTGTGTTTGGCACCAAGGGAAAAGAGGTGTGTAAGTGTGTGTGTGTATGTTGGAGGGTGAGGGGGGCGGGGATAGAGTCCGTCCTGGTGCAGAGATGGAAAGCGAGCGAGAGCGCAAGCACTGTTAATGCCAGGCAAGACCTGTTGAGCTGGGAGTTGAGCAGCTGTCTCTGTCTGTGAGAGGAGTGCTTGGTTTGGGGACTGCTCATCTCTCTTGGTGGGAGTGGTGTGTCCAAGCCCAGCAGGAGGTTGGATCCAGGAGGGTGACTCCAGGTGCTGAGTTACTTTAATTTCTCCTATTCCCCCTCTCTCTCTGTCTTGTTTTCTGTGTTGGACAACGCACCTTCTCTCTCTCTTTTTACTGCCTCCTACCACAGGCCATGGGCAGGAGAAGTGCGCATTGATCCCCACAGGCTTGGTCTCGAGAGCCTGCACCATCTAGCAGGAGGGAAGAGAATCATAGCGGGTCCTGGAGGCGACAGTGGGGGAGGTGGGGTGACTGGCCACGCAGCCCTTTGGCTCTGTCTCTTTTCATCGCGTGGGGCTGCTCCAGAGCATGTGGGAGACGGAGGGAGGCCGAGCTCTCGCACACCAGTAGAGCTGTGGGCAGGGCTGCCTCACTCATCGGTTATTTCCTGCGCTTGCAGATGAGTCGCCCAGGAGCCCCAGGCAGAGGAGAAGCTGGACGAAGTGGAGCTGAGCAGGCTGGACATCCCGGTAAGCAGAGATGAACAGTCCTGAGCTTTCTGCCTTTCCCACACTGGGTGTGAGTCAGCGGTGACGGCACTCTCTTCCTCAGCTCTTCCCAGGTTAGTTTTCTTCAGAGGCCGTGAGCTGCGCGTGGTATTAAGGGCAGGGGAAGAGACAATAGTCTCCTGTGCAGAGTGACTCCTTTGGGTGCAGGTGCAGAGAGGGGATTTCTAATTGTATCTGTAATGGCATAATGGGAGGAGGGTTGAAGCCAGAGCCCTGGGGTGCGGGAGGAGCGAGAAGCGGAGCCTCGCCACCATTGCTTTTTCTTTCCCTCTTGTGTTGTGTTTAATACCAAGGGGAAGGAAGTCATGAGGACGGAGTCCAGCCCCGAGGTGAGATGGAAAGTGCGCGAAAGCAGTGAGAGCGCGAATCCTGTTGATGCCAGGCAAGACCTGTCCAGCTGGGAGCGAAGCAGCTGTCGCTGTGAGTGAGGTAAGTGTCTGGTTTGGGGAGGGCTCTCGTCACAGCCCCCCTGGCTCCAAGCGGGGACTTCCCGTTAGCTGGTGTGGGTTTCCTGCCTAGCTGTGGCTTCAAGGGAGATGATGTTGCCATTTGCGGGGGCTGATCATCTCTCTGGCCAGGAGTGGGGTGTGCTCCCCAGGAGAAGGTTGGATCCCTGAGGGTGATTCCCTGTTCTGAGTTTCTTTCCTTCCTCCTAGGTTTCTCTCTCTCTCTCTGTCTTCTCTACTGTGTTGGCCAATTCACACTCAAACTCTCTCTCTCCTTTCATGAACACCTATCATGTTCAGTTGCCTACATCCTCTTCCTCTGCTCCCCCCTCCCAGTCTCCTCTGGGCTCGGCTGGGTCTATCTGCCTATGGGCATGGTCTCTGCCCTACTGGGAAGGATGCGTACTGCCTGCCAGGCTACGGGGGTTGCTCCTCCCACTCCCTATCTTCTTAGAGAGTCTGGGGAGACTTCATTGGTGTAACTGGGTCACAGCGTGAGTGGCCAGTCATGCCTTTTGGGCTCTGGGGTCTGAGACGGAGACGGGTGGCTCGCTCTCTTTGGGCAACTTTGGGCACAGGAGAAGTGGGGCTGGGATTAGAGATGCCAAGAACCCCCCTAATCACTCTCTAGTTCCATTACTACATCACCCAAAAGCCTCGCTCAGGGTCCACGCCCAGTGCTGGGTTTCTGATTAACCTTTGGTGGGCCCGGTGCCAACATATTTGTGGGCGCCCCATGGGGGCAATGGAGCATGGCGCGGGGGGGGGGGGGTCTGTCCTCAGAGCGAGGGGTCAGTCAGGGGCAATATGGCATGGCAGGGGCAGCCCCGCTCCACCCAGAACGAGGGCACTATTTACGAACCAGCAGTTGCCAGATGCACAATGGCCCACCCAGCCCTGTGCTGCCAGCGTGCCCCTTCTCCTTGGGGGTGGGCCCATACTGTGCCACACAGCCCCCCTGCCCAACACTTGAACATCCCCTCTCCAATTCCCTATGGCCAAAGCCCCCCCAGACCCGCTGTGCCCAGCGCGCCCCCTCTCCAGACCCTGCAAAATATGCACAGCGCCCAGCACACCACAACTGTCCAGCACCCCCAACAGAACCCCCACTCCCTAGTGCCCCAACACACACGTCCCCTGCCCCCTCACAGCCCAGCATCCCCCGGCTCCAGGTCCTCTAGTGACCCACTCCCCCAAGCCCTGCCTCCTGGCCCCACTCACTGGCCCTGCTGGGAGGTGACTGTGTCAGCCGGGCTGAACCGCCAGAGCTGGACCTGGGGCGGGGAATCGCTCTGGCCCCTCGGAAATGGTGCAATCAGCCAGTCCAGGGCCTGCCCCTGCCGGGCTCCATCAGGACCCATTGCCTGGAGGGGCCCAGCCAAGCCCCTCCCCCCACACTGCCCTCCCCCAACCAGCCGAGACTGGCCAGGCTTCTGCATTAGTCCCAGGCAGCTCAGCTCTGGGGAGACAGGTGGGGCCCGACAGGCCTGCAGCTGGAGGTGCACTGGGGTCTTGCCAGGGGACAGAAAGAAGCTGGCAGGGGGGCCACAGGGTGGAGAGGAGCCCTTGGCCGTCCACGGAGCAGGCTGAGAGGAATAAATGGTGGGCGGGGGTGGGGAGCCAGTGGGGTCTCGGGGTGCAGTGCAAGTGGAGCAGGCCAGGACCCCTTCTGAGCATGGGCCCGGCTCCATGGAGCCACTGGTGGTCTTGTTAACCTGGCACTGCCCATGTTTCGAAGGGGCCGCGGCCCAGCCCCTTCCACTTGCCACGTGCCCTCAGGTCCCCCTGCCCGCTGGCTCGTCTCCCCTCCCCCCGTCCACTGCTCGCTCCTCTCAGCTGGCCAGGCCCAGGGCTCCTCTCCACCCCCTTCCCCCCGCCACTGCTGGGGCCTCTCCGCCGCGGGTGGTGGGAGCTCTACGGCGAAGGCTCTTTTTTCGGGCACTAGCTCTCTCAGCTCAGGGCATGGGGCTCCCACTGGTGTCTCTAGACTTCGTCCTCTGCCCCGTCTCTCCGAACTCCCCAAGTCTTGTGGAAACGAGCCTGCTCCTCTCGCAGGTGGCTGACAAAGGAGGCTCTGGCCCGGTGAGGCTCTGGCGTTGTGCAGAGCACGGTGCAGCAGGGAGTTAACACTAGGGCCGTAGTTCTTCCTTCCCAGAAACAGGACGTACGTGTGGAAAATGGGGCAGCTCCCCCAGCCCCCCCGGGGCAGCCCAAGGTCAGTGTTTGTCAACAGGGAGCAGCAGGAACTCCTACCCCTGCATGGGCTGGGATGGATACCTGGCTGTCCTGGGCCCCTAGGGGTGTGAGAGCAAAGGGAAGGTTTGTTTGTGGATTTTCCCCTTCGGGGAACCGAAGGAGCTTTTTCTCTGAGAGCTGCATGGGAGGAAGTGAAGGCTCAACCCTGGGCTGGAGGCTGGCAGCGATATTCTGTTCAGGGCTGGTGGGGGGAAGCTCCCCGCAGTGAGGCTTAGAGGCTCTCTGCTAAAATCTGGCCTGGAAGGATATTTGTTCAGTGCTGGTTGATTGGCTGTAGGAGCTGTGTCTGGGGAGTTCCCACAGAACTGCCCGGGGGAATTCCCTCAGGAATATGGGGTGCTGGGCAGTTGTAGGGGGGCTGTGAGAGGGGCAGTGGGGGGTTCTGGGCATAGGGATCTGTGGGCCAGATCTCTGGGTGAGGGGGCACTGGGCATGGGAGTTCCTGGGCATAAGGGGGTGGGCGTAGTGGGAAGGGGAGGTGGTATGGCAGAGCACGCTGGCAGCGGACGGCTGGATGGGCCAGTATGTGTCTGGCAGCTGTGGGTTTACAAACAGTGCCCTCGTATAGGGCTGCGCAGACCGGAGCTGTGCCCGTCGTCCCCGACCCCCACCCCCCGCCAACCCCTCACTCTGGGGATCAGCCCCCCCTCATGCCATGCCCCTTTCCCCCATGGGTCCCACAAAAGGTTAATCCGGCCCTGTCCACACCTCCTTGTGCTGGGCACTGCACGGACACCCAGAGGGCCGGCAGGATGCATGAGGAGATTGCCTCACACACTCATCTGATAGATGAAGGGCTGTATGTGGCATACAGTGGGGCTGGAAGAGGGTTGAGGTTTTGCTAGACAGCGAGACAGATGGAGAGCTGCAGGGACGGGTGGTGACGTCACGGGCCAGAGGTGTGATGGGTTCAGCTCATGGCCCTGTCATCTCCTGCCCCCATCTGCCCTGGACTCTGCCCCGTCTCTTGCAGGCAGCACTCAGCAGAGTCAGGCCCTGTAGCGTTACACTGGTGCCTCCATCCCGTGCGTACACCTGTGCACAGGGTGCTCCTGGAGAGCTCAGGCCTGGACAAGCCAGCGGGCTCACGGCTGCTGAACCAGCTCCTCCAAAGACTGCCCCAGATCTCCCCCCCCTTGGGCAGCAAGACCCTGGCTGGAGGGGCTCCTTGTCCCTCCTTCCACCCAAAGCAGCCTGCTCGGCAGAGAGACTGAGGTCACCTGCCTCTGCCCAGCCTCTAGCTGGAGCTGCTCCAGCCCCGAATTGCTGGTCTCCCAGCCTGGCTGGAGTTGGTGTGATGTCCTCGCGGAGTCAGTTCTTTTCCCTGATAGATTATGATTTTCCCCTCTGCAGTTAGTTGGTCTTTCTCTGCCTCCCCAGAACCCTTCTCCAGCGTCTATCATTGCTTCCCCTAAGAGCTGCTTCCCCTTTTGGGTCTCTGTTCTGGGGTCTCTGCTGTCATCGGGGACACTGCTCTGGCTATGGGCAGGTGCTCAGCAAGGTGAGGGTTGTAACTCAGAGCTTTCGCCATCAGAAATTTAATTAAAATTAACCTTTTCCTCATTCCTTAAAGTGCAGAGTAACACACAGGCACACACCTGCTCACCAGGGGTATGTGTGGGTTGGTGTCAGGGTGCAGGGTCCCCTGGTGCCCAGGTGGGGCAGTGCATGGTGAATATCGCTCCTGTTGGGGCACTGACCCCTGCTGGCCAGGTGGGATAGTGCCCTATGTGTATCTCCCCCCCAGCACTGTGATAGTGACCCCTGCTGGCCAGGCACGGGAGTGCCCTGTAGGTGCCTTCTTGTTGGAGCAGTGACTCCTGGTGGCCAGGTGCGGCAATGCCTGGCATGTATCCCCCCTCTCATTGCTGCAGCGACCTCTGGTGGTCACTGAGGGCAAGTGCCTGTGTGACCCCACCACTACCATTGCGACGGTGAGCGCTGGTGGGTAGGTGAGGCAGGGTACTGTATGTATATCAGCCATTAGGGCAGTGTCCTCTGCGTGTCCCACTCTCATCAGCCAGATGGGGCAGTCCTCTGTGTGTATTTACTCCCCCGAACTCCTGCATTTGTCCAGTGACCACTGGTAGCCAGAAGAGTCAGTGCCCTAGGTGTGTTGTTCACCTCCCCCAAGGTGGCAGGGTGCCTGGGTGGCCGTGTTAGGCGGTACCCTGGGTATCCTCCAACCCCCTTGTCGCAGTGAGCATCACTCCCCCACTAGGGATGTGCACTGGTGGCCAAGTGGGGCAGTTTCCTGTGTGTAGCCACCTACCCCCTCTGTGGCCAGGTATGGCAGGCACTAATCCTTGGCATCCACATGGGGCAATACCCTCTGTATATCCCCCAATTGGGGCAGTGACCCCTGCTGGTCAGGTGGGGCAGCGCCCTGTGTGTGTCTGCCCCCTATTTGGGTTGTGACTGCTGGTGGCTAAGTGAGGCAGTGGCCTTTGATTTCCTCTTCTCTCCCTGCCCCCCCAAGGTAGTGCCCCCTGTTGGCCAGTTGGGGCACTACCTGATGTATGTATGTACTAATTGGAGCAGTGACCTCCCCGTGGTGGCCTCGTGTGGCAGTGCCCTATTGGTATCTCCCTCCCGCAACAGACACCCCATTGTGGTAGTGGCCACTTCAGGCAGTGGCCTGTTTATCATTCCTCCCCCCCCCACCATCGCAGCAGTGACTCCTGGTGGCCAGGTGTGGCGGTGCCCTGCATGTGTCCCCCCGGCCATTGCTGCAGTGACCCCTGGTGCCCAGTTTGAGTAGTAGCCTGTGTGTACCTCATATCCTGGGGCAGTAACCTGTGGTGGCCAGCTAAGACAGTGCACAGTCTGACGTCATAGAATATCAGGGTTGGAAGGGACCTCAGGAGGTCATCTAGTCCAACCCCCTGCTCCAAGCAGGACCAATCCCCAATTTTTGCCCCAGATCCCTAAATGGCCCCCTCAAGGATTGAACTCACAACACTGGGTTTAGCAGGCCAATGCTCAAACCATTGAGCTATGCCTCCCACCGAAAAGACACTCAGAAGGACGCTAAAGAGAAACTTTTATGATCTTGGGGAATAGTTCAACACCTGACCAGGGACTTGAACCCTGGACCCTCAGATTAAAAGTCTGATGTTCTACCAACTGAGCTAGCCAGGCTCACACATCTGATGACTACGTACGGCAGTGGCCTGGTATTACCTCACCTGCCTTGTGTCCCTGGTGTTCTGCAAGTGTCCAACTTCCCCTTCACTATTGCTCTCCAAACCTCCTTCAGGCAACCCCTTCCCCAGGTCCCTTCACCTGCCAAACCTCCCCTGGACCTCCATCCGGGGTGAGGGGGGGCACCGCACCCCAAAACCCAATGGAGCCTGCGGGGTGGCCTGCTCCAAGGAGGGGAGGGGAAATCCTGGGGCCACAAACTGAGCAACGGGGTTGAGGCTGCCCCTGCAATGAGAAGCGGGGAGAGAAGAATGAAGCAATGCACGGTGGGAGATGTAGCATCTGCCCCGGGCTCTATCTCCCCTGAGCCGCGGTGGGTCCCATGGCAGTGTCTCCAGCCTGCATTTCCTGATAGCCAGTGCCAGGCCCGGCCCGGCCTTCCCATTTCCAGTGCGAGTCTGGAAGCAGAAGTTGCCATGAGGCAGGGCCGGGAAAGGTGGTGCTGTTGTCAGGAGAAAGCAGGAAGAGTAGGTGGGTCTGTGCTACCAAGGGGAGATGCAGCCCTTGCTGTGAAAGGGCCCCACCATTAGGGGAGATGTCGTCTCCCTGCCATGCCGTGCCGTGCCCTGCGCCAGCCCCTGCGTGTCATGGGAGGTGCAGGCTCCAGCCTGCGGAGCTGCAGCAGGGAACCCCACATCCCAGAGCCTGTCCGGCACCCCCATTCTCAATGCCCCTCGTCCCTGCCACCACCCCACTCCATCAGTGATAGAACAGGAGGCAGCTTAACTTCCGCTCACGGTTCCTGGTGGGTTTCAGAGGAGCAGCGTGTTAGTCTGTATCCGCGAAAAGAACAGGAGGACTTGTGGCACCTCAGAGACTAACCCATTTATTTGAGCATAAGCTTTCGTGAGCTACAGCTCACTGCATCGGATGCATGCAGTCCCGGTGGGACTCTAATAGAGCGCTTATCGGAGCATCTTAACTTCTGCTCGCTGTTCCCGGTGGGACTCTAATAGAGCGCCTACCGTGGCAACTTGCCTTCCGCTGGCTTTCTGGAAGCGCCCAGTCTAAACTCTCAACTGTATCAGGCTGGGCAGCAACTAGATGATGCAGGTTTTGTCACCTCTAGTCTACAGGTTTGTTCCTTAAACGTGGGTCAATCTCCTGTGGGGTTGGGGCACAGGAATGCCCCTGCACTGCCCCCATGCTTCTAATCCCAGCACTCTTCACCCTGCGCCCTCCCCCCACCCCTAACCCCTGCACCCCTAACCCTGCCCCTCCTCCCGTGCTTCTAATCCCTGCACTGTTCACCCTGCACCCTCCCCCAACCCCAACCCCTGCACCGCTAACCCTGCACCCCCCTCCTGCTCCCCTAACCCTGCGCCCCCCTCCGGCACCGCTAACCCCTGACTCCTCCTGCACCCCTAACCTCTGGACCCCTAACCCTGTGCTCCCCTCCTGTGCCCCTAACCCCTGCCTCCTTCACCCCAACCCCTGCCTCCTCCTGCACCCCTAACCTCTGCACCCCTAATCCTCTGCCCCCCTCAGGCACCGCTAACCCCTGCCTTCTCCTGCACCCCTAACCTCTGCACCCCTAACTCTGCACTCCCCTCCAGTGCCCCAACCCCTGCCTCCTCCTGCACCCCTAAACCTGCACCCCCCTCTGGTGCCCCTAACCCCTGTGCTCATATCCCTGCGTCCCCCTCTGGTGCCCCTAACCCCTGCATGCAGTGTGCTCCCTTTGCCTCTAACCCCTGCACCCCATCCTGTGCCCACTTGGGGAAGCTGACCTGGATGCACAGAGTAGCTGGCATTGCTGCTTTCTCCCCCAGCCACCTCTGAACACTGCTCCTCCACACACCACTAGGGGCTGTGAGGGGGGAGCAAGGAGTGACATCAGGGCTCCCTGCATCCAAGTCACCTTCCTCACCTGGGCTGCTGCTCTCTGCCCTCCACTTAGGCAGCCCAGGTGGGGAAGGTGACCTGGATGCAGGGAGCCCTGATGTCGTTCCTTGCTTCCCCCTCACAGCCCCCAAGGGGGGCATGGAAGACTGGTTTGGGGGAGCAGTATCTGCTCATAACCGCTCTCTCCCCCTTCTCTTCCCCTCCCTTCCCCCGTGTTCCTGTGCTGGGAGGGAGTAGGGAGAAATCTGGGCACCACCCCAAGCAGCACCCCCCTGCCAGCCGGGAGCAGTTTCTGACTTTACACAGACAGCGCACGCCTCTCTGCTACCATACAGCACCGCCCTTGACCATGGTGCCCCTGGGCGATTGCCTCGTGGCGCCCACCCCTAAGGCTGGCCCTGGCTATGGGCTTCAGAGGGAGTGACCAGATCAGGCACCCATGGAGAGATCCAGCCCCTGTTGTCCCCTCCCAGCTTCTGGCAATCAGAGGCCAGGGACATGCTTCCACACTGATGATGGCTACTGCTCGATAACGAGCCAAAGCCCATTCATTTTCATCCTCTGAGTCAGATGCCACCAACAGAAGATTGATTTTCATGTCTAGTGGTTCGGGTTCTGTCGTGTCTGCATCGGAGTGTTGCTCTTTTAGAACTTAGAATCATAGAATATCAGGGTTGGAAGGGACCTCAGGAGGTCATCTAGTCCAACCCCCTGCTCAAAGCAGGACCAATCCCCAATTTTTGCCCCATATCCCTAAATGGCCCCCTCAAAGATTGAACTCACAACCCTGGGTTTAGCAGGCCAAAGCTCAAACCACTGAGCTATCCCTCCCCAAATTTTACAACTTTGGACACTGAGTGATAGAGGACCAAGGTCTGCCTTGATTTACACCACATACAATTGGCACTATTGGGATTGTATGGATTGTAAATCAATGTAGAATTTGGCCCAAAGAAGCTAAATTGCGTATCCAGGTCCACACAGTAGATTAGAGTCCTTTACTAGACTATCTGGATGTACAGTTCCAAGCTAAGTCTGACTTTTTACACCGGGGCTCGCAAAAATGCCTTAGTAGCGACACAAGTGTGGGCACTTAAGCCATCCATTTTTGCAAGCCATAAACTTTTTTCTTTTTTTAAAATAAAACTTCTGACAACATGTTTCACACTTCGTCCCTCTCAGGGTTTAGAAGGCACCTCAGATTCTTAAACCTTGGGTGGAGTGCTGTAGCTATCTCTAGAAATCTCACGTTGTACCTTCTTTGCGTTTTGTCACATTTGTAGTAAAAGTGTTCTGAAACTGAACAACATGTGCTGGGTCATCACCCAAGACCGCCATAAAATGAAATGTGTGGCAGAATGCGGATAAAACCATGGAGCAGGAGACATACAGTTCTACATCAAGGTCTTCAGTCACCAATTAAATTAATTATTTTTTTAACTAGCGTCATCAGCATGCCAGCATGTCCTCTGGAATGGTGGTCGAAGTACGAAGGCATATGGATGTTAGCATAGCTGGCACATTAATACCTTGCAACACTGGCTACAAAAGTGCCATGAGAAAGCCTGTTCTCACTTTCAGGTGACGTGTATAAGAAGCAGGCAGCAGTATCTCCAGTAAATGTAAACAAACTTGTTTGTCTTAGTGATTGACTGAACAAGAAGTAGGACTGACTGGACTTGTAGGCTGGAAAGTTTTACATTGTTTTCGTTTTGAGTGCAGTTATGCAACCAAAAAAATCTACATATGTAAGTTGCACGTTATTGATAAAGAGATCGCACTACAGTACTTTATATTTTTACAGTGTAAATATTTGTAATAAAAATAACGTATCGTGAGCACTGTAGACTTTGTATTCTCTGTTGTAATTGAAATCAATATATTTGAAAACGTAGAAAATCAAAAATATAATAAATTTAAATTGGTATCTATTGTTTAACAGTGCGATTAAAACTGAGATTAATCGTGATTTTTTTAAAGTTAATTGCGTAAGTTAACTGCGATGAATTGACAGCCCTAGTTTTGAATGTTTCTGTCTCAAGCAGGACAGTCTAGACCATCCGTGTGCAGGGAATTGTGCTATGAAATTATTTCCTGTTCTGACATGTTCTCAGTTACCCTTCTTGCCCTACCAGGCTGCAGTGTAACATCCACATTTTGCTCCAGCTCGTTCCCTCCTCCCAGGGACCAGGGAAAGGAAATGGCTGAATTGGAGCCAGTTGAGGTCGGGCGTGTCAGGGCATTGCTGGGGGGTTCCCTCTGGGGGGAGAAAGGGCAGTAAATACGCAGGAGGTGGGAGTTCAGGAAGGTTGGTCTGGATGTGGGAGGGGGCAGGAAATCCCCAGGGTGGGGAAGGGGTTGGGGACAGGGTGTGACAAACCTGCAGGGATTTGTTTACTGTGAGGCCTCCGAGTTTCTCAGATGTGGCCACCAGGGGCTTTTATTGAGGCCACGGCCTCCTGGGCTGTAACTGAGTCAGGAGCAGCAAAGCCATGGCTCGTCCCCGGGGGCTGCCTGCGGGGGTTGGTCCCTACCCTCTTCCGGAGTCATCAACCCTGTAGGAGCAGGCAACCAGTGGGAGTTCCCCACTTCCCAGGTGCGGTGGGGCTCGGGCTTCAGGCTCCCGCCCTGAGATGGGGGGGGGGGGGGGCTCAGTCACGATACATGGAACGTGGGCTGGGTGGGAAGAAGTCTATGTAACTCAGGCAGTTATTGATACGTGTGTGACCTCAAATATTACCAATCTACCCCCCCTCACAAAACCCAACCAACCATCTCCCCAACAGACCCTCAGTCTGGAAAGCATTTGTCCCTCATACTGTTGAAAAGACTCACAGCAGAAAGAAAATCAGCTTTTAAAACAATTTTCTAGCAAAACAAAGAAACTCACATCTATAGACTCAGAAAACACTCCCAAGAAACTTTAACAATATGTTGTCATGAAGAAATTAGAGTACTAAAGAGTCCAGATTTTTCAACTACTTTAAAACAAGCCTTACCAAATCAGTATCTTCACAGTAAAACTCCTTCTGCTTTTCTAACCAGAAGATTCTCCCCAGAAGGAACTGTACCATTCCTGGAGATACTGCAATAACAGGACGATGCGTGAGATGGACAGTGCAAGCTCCTATTCCATCCCCCTGTTTCAAAAATCAATTTAATACACCATTCTCAAATAGAGAACATATCAAAGATTAAACCGATAAGGACACTACGCTTTGATCTTAACGTCAAGAAGCAATACTGAGACTCTCGGACGCTATGCAGCCCTTCTGTGCCCACTGCTTTCTACCTCACCATGACAAGCTCCCAGACACGACCCAAACACCATTCACAAGACTTTGATAACTAGGTAACTCTAAGTGAGGATCACTTCCCCAAAATGACTCCAGTGGAAGAATTCAAAGCAAGAACCCTTAACACACAATTCTGTTCAAAGACAGAGAAGAATTCTTTCAGCCTCCTTCCTCTCGCTGGTTTCCCTGTACGCTCCTAATTTGCATAAACCCACCCACTGAGCTGTGACTGGCAATCTCTCTCTGTTAACTGTTACAGCAAAACAGGGCAAAGAAAGCCTATGCACGCGCTAGCCCACAGCCCCAGTGCTCTTTTCTGCTCCTTCCCACAGAACTCTCTCAAGCGTACAGTCTTCTGGCCTACAGAAGATACAGTTTCACTCCATACCAGTCCAGTTCCTTGCTGTTTCTTGTCTAACCACTGCACACCTATGGGATACCCTATCCTGAGGTGATTCCCAACTTTTGTGCTCAATACAGGAAACAAGCGTTGAGAGGTAAGGGAAGTCTTCCTCAACTTGCACCCCACTCCCCAAGGGCCTTCCAGGGTCTTCTGTGGACTTCAGGTTCCATTTAATTTCCAAGGTTTCTGGTCTTATTCATTGGCCATCTCCTAATGCAGGGATCCTACCTGTCAGACCAAAGATCGATTTCCCAAAATAGCTAAGAAACAGAATTAAAGCTGAGCACTAGGCATTACATTTACATGAGCATCCAGAATGTGACTGTGCCCTAGAAAGTTCAATGCTTCGGAAAGAAATCAGAAAATAAGGAGCCTGTCAGGTCCCCCTGCTAACACTCGAATTTCCTGTCTAGTCAATCTGCTGGGAAACAAGGAAAAGGAAATGAATACAGAAGTCAGGAAATAACAAGAAAAGTAAATAAGGAAGTGTTATTTACTTCTTCTCATAACACAAGGACTAGGGGTCACCAAATGAAATTAACAGGCAGCAGGTTTAAAACAAACAAAAGGAAGTATTTCTTCACACAATGTACATTCAACTGGTGGAACTCCTTGCCAGAGGATGTTGTGAAGGCCAAGACTATGACAGGGTTCAAAAAAGAACGAGATAAGTTCATGGAGGAGAGGTCCATCAATGGCTATTAGCCAGGATGGGCAGGGATGGTGTCCGTAGCCTCTGTTTGCCAGGAGCTGGGAATGAACAACAGGGGATGGATCACTTGATGACTACCTCTTCTGTTCATTCCCTCTGGGGCACCTGGCATTGGCCACTGTTGGAAAACAGGATACTGGGCTAGAGGGACCTTTGGTCTGATCCAGTATGGCCATTCTTATGTTCATAAGCCTGTTAGGATGCAAATCTGCCCATGTCCTATGAAGGGAGACAGTACAAGGCAGAGAAGGAGAGCCTGTGTTCTCCAGCAGAATAGAGAAGAGACAGTGGGGAGAAGGTGGAAATTAACTCAGAGCCAGTGGACACATTCCTGGATCCAGACCTGTGCTGGGGAAGACACATTACTATCTGTCTTGGGGATCAACAGCTCCCCCCATACATTGGCAAGTTATCGCTGCCTGGAGCCACAGTCGATCAGCAACCTTTTTCTAGTAACCCAGCCTGTAGCAGCCTCTAGTAACTTGGGGTGGATCTGCAGAGCCCTGCCTCAGTTTCCCTTTCTGCTCAGGGCCCTTTAACAAGTCCTCACAAATCAGATAAATAAGCAAAGCTTTCCCCTTCTGCTGTCCATTTTAATAAATCCTGCAGCTTCTCCACCTTAGTCCCAAGCTGAGCACAGACTCTCAACCCTGAGCATCTGCCTTTCCTGCAGAATTCACACACACTTCTTTGCTTGAGTCAAGAGTCCCCAGCCCTCCTTCCCAGAGGCTGGCTTCAGTTCAGTCTCTCTCCTGGTATCTGGAGCCCCCCGGTCTCCTTCTCAGGGAGGGCTTCTCTTCTTTCCCTTCCTGCAAGAGCCAGTCTTGCTCCCTGCAGCTACTTCCACACTCCAGCTACCGCTTCTCAGGAACCTGCCCTGCCTAAAACCCACTTAACTGAAGTTAGGATCCCACCTGAGCTCCCTTCCCGAGGGACAACCCCAGGAGCCCATCCCATCCTCCCTTATTTCCCCAGGTCTCTCCTGAGCTAGTCACATGGCCTCCTTGACTCTTACTCACCTGGGAAGGAAAGCCAAACTTGTCTCCTATGAAACTTAATTTTTCCAGCTGTGGGTCTGAGCCTACATGTGGGGAACAGCACTTCCATGTCCAACAATCTGCAAGGATGGGCCCAATAGTATTGAAACAATGATATTGTGGAAGGTCAATGAACAGACAGTGAATGTAGCACTACAATGATCAGCTTCAGTCATCCCCCTAGATCAAAAGGTTGAAGCTCCTCTAAAGAGAAACACACTTGATACAAAAAGAAAAGGAGGCCGGGGGGGGGGGGGGGGGGGGGGGGGGGGGGGGGGGGGGGGGGGGGGGGAGGAGGAAAAAACAAGGGGAAATAGGTTACCTTGCATAATGACTTAGCCACTCCCATTATGCAAGGTAACCTATTTCCCCTTGTCTCCCCCCCCCCCCACTCCTTCCTCAGATGTTCTTGTTAAACCCTAGATTTGTGCTGGAAATGGCCCACCTTGATTATCATACACATTGTAAGGAGAGTGATCCCTTTAGATAAGCTATTACCAGCAGGAGAGTGGGGTGGGGGGAGAGAAAACCTTTTGAAGTGATAAACACCCATTTTTTTATGGTCTGTGTGTATAAAAACATCCTCACTGCATTTTCCACTTTTATGCATCCGATGAAGTGAGCTGTAGCTCACGAAAGCTTATGCTCAAATAAATGGGTTCGTCTCTAAGGTGCCACTAGTCCTCCTTTTCTTTTTGTGAACACAGACTAACACGGCTGCTACTCTGACACTTGATACAGTTACACAATTGTTAGACGAGCTTTTTAATTCAAAGATCTATTTGAAGCCCCACATTGGAAGCTAGGGAAAAATGGGATAATTACTGTTTGAAATGGATAAAGATCAGAGAGATTTGGTTATTGCTTGAAAACAAGTTCAATATAAAATGTATTTTATAAACAATTGGTTAATAATTTGGAGTTTTCCTGAAAGTTTTATTACTGGAGGCAGGCAGGGCCAGTGCAAGGATGTTTTGCGCCCTTGTGCCCGCCCCCAAGCCCTGCGGCAGCTCCCCTCTGCCCCGAGGCGCCCCCCCGGCAGCAGCTCCCTGCCCCAGCTCACCTCTGCTCCGCCTCCTCCCCGAGCATGCCCCCGCTGCCGCTTCTCCTGCCTCCCAGGCCTGAGGCACCAATCAGCTGTTTAGCGGGCAAGCCTGGGAGGGAGAGAAGCCGAGCAGGGCGGTGCTCAGGGGAGGGGGTGGAGCAGAGATGAGCTGGGGTGGGGAGCGGTTCCCCTGTGCGCTGCCCCCTCACCCCAGGTACTTGCTGCAGGTGGCCCTCCCCGCGCCCCCCGGCCCCAGCTCACCTCCGCTCCACCGCCTCCCCGGAGCGCACTTTTGGCCGCCCCCAACCACTTGGCGCCCTAGGCGGCTGCCTACTTTGCCTAGTGGTTGCACCGGCCCTGGAGGAAGGAAGCGTGAACCACCAAACCCAGCATCTTCATGTTCATGGCAAGGGTCAGTGTCCATATTATTCTAAAGAAGGAGGATTTTGGTCACATATTTGTAGATTTACAATGACACAAGCTATTTCCTGCCCTCACAGAGCAGCTGCGAGCTTTGGCGAAGAAAAGCAAACCGGGCGAGGCGGCGAAGCGGCTTCCTGCTCGTCAAGCCCCCCCGCCCGCCCGTGAGGGGCTCTCGGCTGGTTCCCCCGCTGGCGCTGCGGGGTGACGGCGCCCCGGCTCGGGACCCCGCGAAGGAGAAGCCTTGCGGAGGGGCTCGGCCAGCCCTGCCGAGGGTGCCAACGCGGGACCCCGACTCCCCGCACCCTCTGAAGGCGGTGTGTCCTGGGCCCGCAGCGTCACGCCAGACACGCGACTCTGCTGCAGGGTCGGGGGTCGGGGACTCCGCGCTGCTCGGGGCAGACCCGGGGCCATGACACGCTGGGGCCGGGGCGGGCGCGAACCCTGGGGCACTCGGGCACTGGGTGTCCCGGGCCGGCCCCGCCCCAGCCCCGGGACCGGGCAGGGAGGCAGCGCAGCCGGAGGCGCCGCGAGTCGCCCCCTGGTGGGGCCGGGCTGCAGCGGCAGGGCCTGGGTGCAGGGCCCGGATACGGCTGCCCTGGCTGGGGCGTGGGGGGCCCCGGGCTCCTCCCGCCTCGTTCCCCGGCCCGCAGCGCCCCTAGAGCCCCACCAGGAGCACTGACTGGAAGTGCGGGCGGGCCCGGGCGCGCACAGACCGGCGGCAGGGAGGGGAAGTACGGTGCCCCGGTGCCCGCTCCTTTCGAGTCCGACGGGGAACTTCCGGTTCGGCAGCGACCTCTGCCGGGAATCGCGCTAACGGACCCCCAGCGGCGGAGCGCGCCCCGCCATTTCCCTGGCTGGGGAGCGCGTGGAGCAGGGGCTGGGCCGGGCCGCAGGCAGGAGACGGGGCCCGGGCCAGCCGGGGAGTGCGTGGGCAGGAGGGGCAAGGCTGGGGTCCCTGCTGCACTGCACCGGCTGGAGCCCGCCCCCCGCAGCGCGCTGGGGCTGGGGCGGAGGGGAGACAACATCTCCCCGGGGGGGCCCTTCCCAGCGTCACGGCAGCTTCTGCTTCCGGCCTCGCCCCGCCGGCCCCTCGCCCGAGAGATGGGAAGGCGGGGCGGGGCCTGGCAGCGACTGGCGGGAGATGGAGGCAGGGGAGAAACCACATCTCCCATGACCCTTGGGCCTGCAGCAGGTGGGGGAGACCCTACATCTCCCATGATGCACTGGGGCCTGCAGCAGGTGGGGGAGACCCTACATCTCCCATGACCCTTGGGGCCTGCAGCAGGTGGGAGAGACCCTACATCTCCCATGATGCACTGGGGCCTGCAGCAGGTGGGGGAGACCCGACATCTCCCATGATCCCTTGGGGCCTGCAGCAGGTGGGGAGACCCTACATCTCCCATGATCCCTTGGGGCCTGCAGCAGGTGGGGGAGACCCGACATCTCCCATGATGCACTGGGGCCTGCAGCAGGTGGGGGAGACCCTACATCTCCCATGATGCACTGGAGCCTGCAGCAGGTGGGGGAGACCCGACATCTCCCATGATGCACTGGGGCCTGCAGCAGGTGGGGGAGACCCGACATCTCCCATGATCCCTTGGGGCCTGCAGCAGGTGGGGGAGACCCGACATCTCCCATGATGCACTGGGGCCTGCAGCAGGTGGGGGAGACCCTACATCTCCCATGATGCACTGGCTCACTCCCCTCTCCCCACCCACCTCCGGGGCAGCCTCACCCAGTTACTGAGCTTGTGGCCCTGGGATTTCCCCTCCCCTGCCCTGCGCCCCCTCCGCCCCCAGACTCCATAGGGTTTGCAGGTGGGGTGCCTTTGGGGGTTGGGGTTAGGGGAAGATGGGAGGGGCTGGGGGCAACCCAGGCTGTGAAGGTGGCCACTCACGTGTTCCCAGAATGCCCAGGGAGACAGGGCGGGGGAGGTAATGACTGTTATAGGAGCAACTACTTCTCCTGGGGAGAGAGACAAGCTTTTGAGCCAGGCAGGGCTCTTCTTCAGGGCTGGGAGAGGGTCTCAGAGCTGCCAAGCCAGAGGGGGTACTTGGGACCTTATCAGACTGGCTCAGTGAAGACGGGGTGTTGACAGACCAATACAGACGCTCTCCAGAGTATGGAGCAGCTTCCGCCCATGCAGCCAGGCAATGAGCATTTCCCACAGCCTGGAGCCAAGGGGGAGACGGCAGCTGCTGTTCCAGCTCCTCGGGGACAGCCCTGTCACCCAACAGACACTTCTCACCAGCCACAGCTAAGGGTGTTGGGTTCCTCTGGTGGGAGTGTGGAGCAGCCGTTCGTTCTCCTGTTCGCACTCCTCTGCGGTGTGAAAATCAGGGAGGGGAGGCAGAAGCCCCACTTCCCTCCCTAAATGACGTCCAGTAGGGGAAGCCAGGACAACAGGGTGGGGTGGCAAGTGGTGGCCAGACTCTTGCCCCAGGGTCGAGTGTAGCTCAGGGTCCAGCTCAACTTCCTCCCTGCACCACTGGCCCCTCGTCCCCTTCCACCACTAGGTCAACCCAGGAACTAAGGCGGGAACAGGGTGAGGAAACAAGTCAAGCTGAGCAAGGCAGGCAAAAGCGAGTCTTGCCATCATGGGCCTCTCACAACGATGTCCTTTTTGTGTGCCACAGCTGACAAAAACATCCCGGACAGAGAAGCAGCAGGCCAAAAGAGAGCCATGCAGCTGCCGAAGTAGCTCAGTTGGGAGAGCGTTAGACTGAAGATCTAAAAGTCCCTGGTTCAATCCCGGGCTTTGGCAGGCCCTTTCCTCCTCCTTTGTGCAGGGGTGGCTTGTTTTCTGGGAGGGCATCGGCACCTTTACCTGAGGCGTGTCCCTGATTTTGAGCTCCCCAGCAGGACAACGGAGCATGGGCTTCTGCCCCTAGTTGGCCCACCTGACCTTTAACAGTAAGAGAAGGGAGCTGTCTTTCACTGGCAACTTATTGGTGGACCCAATATGGCAGGAAGAGAATGAAGTAGGGCAGCCGTCAGGAAGGGTGCCAGAGTGGGTGTGGGGCAGTGACAGGCAGGGATTGGGGTCGAAAGCTCCTCTGCACAGGTCGGGATGGGAAGGCGGGGTTAGAATTTCCCTCCAAAGCTATTTTAGGGTCTGATCCTACAAGCCTCCCACGTACCCAGTGCAGGATGGCTCCAGGCTCCTCACCCAGTCCAGTGTTGGTGTGTACAGCAGAGAATTGGAAGCAGCAAATCGGGGGGTCGTCTAAAGAGACTAGAAATACAACAATTTACTTCTGAAAGGAGAAGAAAAGACGACATTACCGAGCTGTGTAACGGGGCGACCTGACCCTCAGAGACTGCGAAGGGAAATCTCAGGGGCTCTGCTCACCTGGCCCCAGGGCTGTGTCCTCAAGACAGGCCTGTGGGAGAAGGGAAATCGCCAGAGAGAGGAGTGGGGCCCAGTGTGGATTTTTGGGCTGTGGCAGGGAATTTAGGTCCTGAGACTGGAGCCCTAAAGAGGGAGTGGGTGAAGGCTCCCCTCTGCTTTCAGGCTGAAGGAATCCTGGGTTGGTCAGTCTGTCCAGGGGGGGTCACATTGCTCACAGGCAAAGAGAGGAGGAGAACTGCCCCCAGAAGGACACATGCGGATCCTGGAGAAAAAGAAAGAGAAAAGAGACCAGCAGCAGGTGAAGGTGGCTGAGTGGGGGATTCCCTTGTGTGTGTGACGGAGCACTTGGGAAGCTGTGTCCATTCAAACACACTGAGCTTTAAGATGGAGGAAGGCTGGACTTCTGTGACTCGGTAAAGGATTTAGGTGTCATAATGGACATACAACTCAGCATGAAATCCCCGTGCGATGCTGTGGCCACCCTTGGACGCACAGACAGGAGAATAGTGACTAGAAATAGGGCACTAGAGATATCTCTGTATACCACCATGGTCAGACCAACACTGGAATCTTGCATACAGTCGTGTTGGCCGCATTTTAAGAGGAAGAATGAAAAATTGGACAGGGGGCAGAGAACCCACCCCCCCCCCCAAAAAAAAAAAAAACAGGAGCTGAAAAGTTGCCTTTCAGTGCGAGACAAGAGCTGAATCTGTTCAGTTTCTCACAAAGAAAACCAAGAGGTCACTTGATGACAGTGCGTCAATCCCCTCACAAAGAGAAACCTGGTACGAAAGGGCTCTTTAACCGAGCAGCGAAAGGCAGAACAAGAACCAATGGCTGGAAGTTCATGCCAGAGAAACGAACATTAGAAATCTGGGACACATTTGAAATCGGGTGATTAAACATTGGAACAAGGTACCCAGGGCAGTGACGGATTCTCCACTCCACGTGGAGGTGGCAGGAGGGGGCAGGGGGTGCTGAAGCAAGTGCTCTCAGGTGATATAGAAAACGATTTCTCTCCGGTGCTTGGCCGGTGGGCCTTGCTCACATGCTCAGGGTCTCACTGATCTCCATTTTGGGGGGTTAGGAAGGAATTTCCCCAGGTCAGATTGGCAGGGATGTTGGAGTTTTTGCCGTCCTCTGTGGCATGGGGCACAAGTCACTTGCCCGGATCAGCTGGGTGTCATGTGTTTGGGGGTCACACTGGATTATTCTGTTGTCCTGACTGGCCTGAAAATCTAGACCTGGATGTTCTGGCTCCAGTGTTGCAGTGTCTGACCCATGGTCACTCCAGCTCCCAGGTGCCTCTTCCTAGTCGAATTCCCAGCCAGTCTTCAGAGGACAGCAGCTGCCACCCAAGGCAATCGGGGCTGGTGGGAGTGACTCTGGGACAGTCACTAGCAACAGAAAACAGACCCTCTCCCAATACCCCAACTGCTGGCCCTCAGACCTCTGGCCGTACAGGAGATGGGCCAGGTCCCCGTGGGAGGAATGAGGGGGATAGAAACCCCCAGGATGGGGAGTTGTGTGTTTCAGCCATGTTGGGGTGTGGGTTTCACTCAGACCCATGCACTGTACCCACACGCAGAGCCAGTTCATATTGTAAAACCCCACACCCACGAGGGATATGTTCATCTCAGCACAAGTTCGGCTTTAACCCGTTAGAAATAACCTTGGAGTTATTGTGGGGTCTCAGGGCCAGAGGACACCAGACCCCTGAGCTGTCAATGGAGAGCCGGGTGACCCATCAGCACGAGGCCTTGTGCGTCAGCAGGAGGCCTTGTGCGTGGGGGGCAGACACACGGCTCAGGGAAAGGGGAAGGTCACACACACAGCTGGAGCCCTCACCCAGATTTGCACCCGTGCCCCAGCCCGCAGCCCCCTCCTGCACCCTGAACCCCTCATTTCTGGCTTCACCCCAGAGCCTGCACCCCCCATTAGAGCCCTCACCCCCTCCCACATCCCACCCCCCTGCCCCAGCCCAGTGATAGTGAGTGAGGGTGGGGGAGAGCGAGCCACCAAGAGAGGGAGAATGGAGTGAACTGGGGGCGGGGCCTCTGAGAAGGGGCGGGGCAGGACCTGAGGGGAAGGGGCGGGGCTAGGGGGTTCGGTTTTGTGCAGAAAGTTGGTAACCTGACATCAGGCCTGGCATAGGTGCTGCCTTTTGGTTTTGCCAGTGGGTGCCCCATCCCAGCTCTGCCCTCTCCCCCAAGGCGCCAGCCCCACCTCCACTCCACCCTGCTCTGCCCCCTCCCCTGAGGGCATCCCACTCACTCCTTCCTGCCCCCTCCTACCTTAAGGGCATGGTGGGTGTGTGTTTGGGGGGGCTCAGCTCCTCCCAACTGGCAATTTTCAGCATATTCATGCACTTTTCATATTCTACCATTTGGGAGCCCTGTGGATGCCATGGGGTGTCTGGAATGGGGGGTGTGTGATCCCACGGTGCCCCTTCCCCTCTGCCTGCAGAGCTGAGGACAGACGGGTCTGAGGAGCAGAGCAGGAGCTCTGGGAAGGAGAAGAGCAATATGAAGATGGCATCTAAGATGAGGCCAGGTGCCTTCTGTGGAGGGAGACATGGTGGACAATGCCAAGGATTGGGGAGACAACCAGGTGTGAGCCCAGGGCGCAGAGAGCTGGGGAGGATGTCTGTGTCTGTAACACTTCCCTGTCCTCTCTCACAGATGGAGTCCAAGAGGGATAGGAAGGAGAGGACGAGCGCCCCAGTACTCAAGAATAATAAGGTGCATCCTAGCTGGGCCCGGGGCTCTGTGGGGTTCAGACCAGTGGAAGGGACAAGAGTCTCCTGTGCAGAGTGACGATTTTGGGTGCAGGTGCACTGGGGTGCTTCTAATTGTAGCTCTGAGAACATCATGGGAAGGGGGTTCAGGGTAGAGCCCTGGGGTGTGGGAGATGCGAAAAGAAGAGCCCCGCCATCACGGCAGAGTGTGACGATAACTTTTCTTTTTCCTTCTTGCGTTGTGTTTGGCACCAAGGGAAAAGAAGTCTGTGTGTGTGTCTTGATGCCAGGCAAGACCTGTCCAGCTCACCCTCTCTCTCTTTTTACTGCCTCCTACCACAGGCCATGGGCAGGAGAAGTGCGCATTGATCCCCACAGGCTTGGTCTCGAGAGCCTGCACCATCTGGCGGGAGGGAGGAGGGTTGAAGCCAGAGCCCTGGGGTGCGGGAGGAGTGAGAAGAGGAGCCTCGCCACCATTGCTTTTTCTTTCCCTCATGTGTTGTGTTTAATACCAAGGGGAAAGAAGTCGTGAGGATGGAGTCCAGCCCCGAGGTGAGATGGAAAGTGAGCGAGAGCAGTGACAGCGTGAATCCTGTTGATGCCAGGCAAGACCTGTCCAGCTGGGAGCGAAGGAGCTGTCACTGTCAGTGAGGTAAGTGTCTGGTTTGGGGAGGGCTCTGGTCACAGCCCCCCTGGCTCCAAGCAGGGACTTCCCATTAGCTGGGTGTGGGTTTCCTGCCTAGCTGTGGCTTCAAGGGAGATGATGTTGCCATTTGTGGGGGCTGATCATCTCTCTGGCCAGGAGTGGGATGTGCTCCCCAGGAGAAGGTTGGATCCCTGAGGGTGACTCCCGATTCTGAGTTTCTTTCCTTCCTCCTAGGTTTCTCTCTCTCTCTGTCTTCTCTACTGTGTTGGCCAACTCACCCTCAAACTCTCTCTGCTTTCATGGACACTTGTTATGTTCAGTTGCCTGCATCCTCTTCCTCTGCTCCCCCTCCCCCAGTCTCCTCTGGGCTAGGCTGGGTCTATCTGCCTATGGCCATGGTCTCCGCCCTACTGGGCTAAGTGGCTTGCCCCTCCCACCCCGTATCTTCCTAGAGAGTTTGGGGAGACTTCATTGGTGTAACTGGGTCACAGCATGAGTGGCCAGTCATGTCTTTGGGGCTGTGGGGTCTGAGATGGAGGGGGTGGATTCGTGGTCATGGCTTTGGGCACAGGAGAAGTGGGGCTGGGATTAGAGATGCCTCGAACCCCCCTTATCATCCCTGGCTCCATTACTGCATCACCCAAAAGCCTCCCTCGGGGTCCACACCCAATACTGGGTTTCCAACGGTGCCACTGGCACCGTGGCACCGGGCCCACGCTCAGAAGGGGTCCCGGCCTGGCCCCCTCCACTTGCCATGTGCCCCGAGGCCCCACTACCCACTAGCTCCTCTCCCCTCTCGCCCACTGCTCGCTCCTTTTGGCCCGCCAGGCCCGGGGCTCCTCTCCTCCCTCTTCCCCCCCCCCGCCACTGCTGGGGCCTCTCCGCCACGGGTGGTGGGAGCTCTACGGCGAAGGCTCTTTTATCGGGCACTAGCTCTCTTAGCTCAGGGCATGGGGCTCCCACTGGTGTCTCTAGACTTCGTCCTCTGCCCCGTCTCTCCGAACTCCCCAAGTCTTGTGGAAACGAGCCTGCTCCTCTCGCAGGTGGCTGACAAAGGAGGCTCCGGCCCGGTGAGGCTCTGGCGTTGTGTAGAGCACGGTGCAGCAGGGAGTTAACACTAGGGCCATAGTTCTTCCTTCCCAGAAACAGGACATACGTGTGGAAAATGGGGCAGCTCCCCCAGCCCCCCCAGGGCAGCCCAAGGTCAGTGTTTGTCAACAGGGATCAGCAGGAACTCCTACCCCTGCATGGGCTGGGATGGATACCTGGCTGGCCTGGGCCCCTAGGGGTGTGAGAGCAAAGGGAAGGTTTGTTTGTGGATTTTCCCCTTCGGGGAACCAAAGGAGCTTTTTCTCTGAGAGCTGCATGGGAGGAAGTGAAGGCTCAACCCTGCGCTGGAGGCTGGCAGCGATATTCTGTTCAGGGCTGGTAGGGGAAGCTCTTAAACATAAAAAAGAAGCTTACAAGAAGTGGAAGGTTGGACATATGACCAGGGAAGAGTATAAAAATATTGCTCGGGCATGTAGGAAAGATATCAGGAGGGCCAAATCGCACCTGGAGCTGCAGCTAGCAAGAGATGTCAAGAGTAACAAGAAGGGTTTCTTCAGGTATGTTGGCAAGAAGAAGAAAGCCAAGGAAAGTGTGGGCCCCTTACTAAATGAGGGAGGCAACTTAGTGACAGAGGATGTGGAAAAATCTAATGTACTCAATGCTTTTTTTGCCTCTGTTTTCACTAACAAGGTCAGCTCCCAGACTGCTGCGCTGGGCATCACAAAATGGGGAAGAGATGGCCAGCCCTCTGTGGAGATAGAGGTGGTTAGGGACTATTTAGAAAAGCTGGACGTGCACAAGTCCATGGGGCCGGAAGAGTTGCATCCGAGAGTGCTGAAGGAGTTGGCAGCTGTGATTGCAGAGCCCTTGGCCATTATCTTTGAAAACTCGTGGCAAACGGGGGAAGTCCCGGATGACTGGAAAAAGGCTAATGTAGTGCCAATCTTTAAAAAAGGGAAGAAGGAGGATCCTGGGAACTACAGGCCAGTCAGCCTCACCTCAGTCCCTGGAAAAATCATGGAGCAGGTCCTCAAAGAATCAATCCTGAAGCACTTACATGAGAGGAAAGTGATCAGGAACAGTCAGCATGGATTCACCAAGGGAAGGTCATGCCTGACTAATCTAATCGCCTTTTATGATGAGATTACTGGTTCTGTGGATGAAGGGAAAGCAGTGGATGTATTGTTTCTTGACTTTAGCAAAGCTTTTGACACGGTCTCCCACAGTATTCTTGTCAGCAAGTTAAGGAAGTATGGGCTGGATGAATGCGCTATAAGGTGGGTAGAAAGCTGGCTAGATTGTCGGGCTCAACGGGTAGTGATCAATGGCTCCATGTCTAGTTGGCAGCCGGTGTCAAGTGGAGTGCCCCAGGGGTCGGTCCTGGGGCCGATTTTGTTCAATATCTTCATAAATGATCTGGAGGATGGTGTGGATTGCACTCTCAGCAAATTTGCGGATGATACTAAACTGGGAGGAGTGGTAGATACGCTGGAGGGGAGGGATAGGATACAGAAGGACCTAGACAAATTGGAGGATTGGGCCAAAAGAAATCTGATGAGGTTCAATAAGGATAAGTGCAGGGTCCTGCACTTAGGACGGAAGAATCCAATGCACCGCTACAGACTAGGGACCGAATGGCTAGGCAGCAGTTCTGCGGAAAAGGACCTAGGGGTTACAGTGGACGAGAAGCTGGATATGAGTCAGCAGTGTGCCCTTGTTGCCAAGAAGGCCAATGGCATTTTGGGATGTATAAGTAGGGGCATAGCGAGCAGATCGAGGGACGTGATCGTTCCCCTCTATTCGACACTGGTGAGGCCTCATCTGGAGTACTGTGTCCAGTTTTGGGCCCCACACTACAAGAAGGATGTGGATAAATTGGAGAGAGTCCAGCGAAGGGCAACAAAAATGATTAGGGGTCTAGAGCACATGACTTATGAGGAGAGGCTGAGGGAGCTGGGATTGTTTAGTCTGCAGAAGAGAAGAATGAGGGGGGATTTGATAGCTGCTTTCAACTACCTGAAAGGGGGTTCCAAAGAGGATGGCTCTAGACTGTTCTCAATGGTAGCAGATGACAGAACGAGGAGTAATGGTCTCAAGTTGCAATGGGGGAGGTTTAGATTGGATATTAGGAAAAACTTTTTCACTAGGAGGGTGGTGAAACACTGGAATGCGTTACCTAGGGAGGTGGTAGAATCTCCTTCCTTAGAGGTTTTTAAGGTCAGGCTTGACAAAGCCCTGGCTGGGATGATTTAACTGGGACTTGGTCCTGCTTCGAGCAGGGGGTTGGACTAGATGACCTTCTGGGGTCCCTTCCAACCCTGATATTCTATGATTCTATGATTCCCTGCAGTGAGGCTTAGAGGCTCTCTGCTAAAATCTGGCCTGGAAGGTGTTAGTGTTGCGATATTTGTTCAGTGCTGATTGATGGGCTGTTGGAGCTCTGTTGGAAAGAGAGCCACCCCCAGCTCTCAGTTCTGCTGACTTTGCAGGTGGACGCTGCCTTTTGGGTCCTAGTGCTTAGAATCATAGAATCATAGAATATCAGGGTTGGAAGGGACCTCAGGAGGTCATCTTGTCCAACCCCCTGCTCAAAGCAGGACCAATCCCCAATCAAATCATCCCAGCCAAGGCTTTGTCAAGCCTGACCTTAAAAACTTCCAAGGAAGGAGATTGTACCACCTCCCTAGGTAACGCATTCCAGTGTTTCACCACCCTCCTAGTGAAAAAGTTTTTCCTAATATCCAACCTAAACCTCCCCCACTGCAACTTGAGACCATTACTCTTTGTCCTGTCCTCTTCTACCACTGAGAATAGTCTAGAACCATCCTCTCTGGAACCACCTCTCAGGTAGTTGAAAGCAGCTATCAAATCCCCCCTCATTCTTCTCTTCTGCAGACTAAACAATCCCAGTTCCCTCAGCCTCTCCTCAGAAGTCATGTGTTCCAGACCCCTAATCATTTTTGTTGCCCTTCGCTGGACTCTCTCCAATTTATCCACATCCTTCTTGTAGTGTGGGGCCCAAAACTGGACACAGTACTCCAGATGAGGCCTCACCAATGTCGAATAGAGGGGAACGATCACGTCCCTCGATCTGCTCGCTATGCCCCTACTTATACATCCCAAAATGCCATTGGCCTTCTTGGCAACAAGGGCACACTGCTGACTCATATCCAGCTTCTCGTCCACTGTAACCCCTAGGTCCTTTTCCGCAGAACTGCTGCCTAGCCATTCGGTCCCTAGTCTGTAGCGGTGCATTGGGTTCTTCCGTCCTAAGTGCAGGACCCTGCACTTATCCTTACTGAACCGCATCAGGTTTCTTTTGGCCCAATCCTCCAATTTGTCTAGGTCCCTCTGTATCCTATCCCTGCCCTCCAGCGTATCTACCACTCCTCCCAGTTTAGTATCATCTGCAAATTTGCTGAGAGTGCAATCCACACCCTCCTGCAGATCATTTATGAAGATATTGAACAAAACCGGCCCCAGGACCGACCCCTGGGGCACTCCACTTGACACCGGCTGCCAACTAGACACGGAGCCATTGATCACTACCCGTTGAGCCCGACAATCTAGCCAACTTTCTATCCACCTTATAGTGCATTCATCCAGCCCATACTTCTTTAACTTGCTGACAAGAATACTGTGGGAGACTGTGTCAAAATCTTTGCTAAAGTCAAGAAACAATACATCCACTGCTTTCCCTTCATCCACAGAATCAGTAATCTCATCATAGAAAGCAATTAGATTAGTCAGGCATGACCTACCCTTGGTGAATCCATGCTGACTGTTCCTGATCACTTTCCTCTCGTGTAAGTGCTTCAGGATTGATTCCTTGAGGACCTGCTCCATGATTTTTCCGGGGACTGAGGTGAGGCTGACTGGCCTGTAGTTCCCAGGATCCTCCTCCTTCCCTTTTTTAAAGATTGGCACTACATTAGCCTTTTTCCAGTCATCCGGGACTTCCCCCGTTCGCCACGAGTTTTCAAAGATAATGGCCAATGGCTTTGCAATCACATCCGCCAATTCCTTTAGCACTCTCGGATGCAAGTTGTCCGGCCCCATGGACTTGTGCATGTCCAGCTTTTCTAAATAGTCCCTAACCACCTCTATCTCCACAGAGGGCTGGCCATCTCTTCCCCATTTTGTGATGCCCAGCGCAGCAGTCTGGGAGCTGTCCTTGTTAGTGAAGACAGAGGCAAAAAAAGCATTGAGTACATTAGCTTTTTCCACATCCTCTGTCACTAGGTTGCCTCCCTCATTCAGTAAGGGGCCCACACTTTCCTTGGCTTTCTTCCTGTTGCCAACATACCTGAAGAAACCCTTCTTGTTACTCTTGACATCTCTTGCTAGCTGCAGCTCCAGGTGCGATTTGGCCCTCCTGATTTCATTCCTACATGCCCGAGCAATATTTTTATACTCTTCCCTGGTCATATGTCCAACCTTCCACTTCTTGTAAGCTTCTTTTTTATGTTTAAGATCCACTAGGATTTCACCGTTTAGCCAAGCTGGTCGCCTGCCATATTTACTATTCTTTCGACTCATCGGGATGGTTTGTCCCTGTAACCTCAACAGGGATTCCTTGAAATACAGCCAGCTCTCCTGGACTCCTTTCCCCTTCATGTTAGTCCCCCAGGGGATCCTGGCCATCTGTTCCCTGAGGGAGTCGAAGTCTGCTTTCCTGAAGTCCAGGGTCCGTATCCTGCTGCTTACCTTTCTTCCCTGCGTCAGGATCCTGAACTCAACCAACTCATGGTCACTGCCTCCCAGGTTCCCATCCACTTTTGCTTCCCCCACTAATTCTTCCCTGTTTGTGAGCAGCAGGTCAAGAAAAGCTCCCCCGCTAGTTGGCTCGTCTAGCACTTGCACCAGGAAATTGTCCCCTACGCTTTCCAAAAACTTCCTGGATTGTCTATGCACCGCTGTATTGCTCTCCCAGCAGATATCAGGAAAATTAAAGTCACCCATGAGAACCAGGGCGTGTGATCTAGTAGCTTCTGCGAGTTGCCGGAAGAAAGCCTCATCCACCTCATCCCCCTCGTCCGGTGGTCTATAGCAGACTCCCACCACTACATCACTCTTGTTGCACACACTTCTAAACTTAATCCATAGACACTCAGGTTTTTCTGCAGTTTCGTACCGGAGCTCTGAGCAGTCATACTGCTCCCTTACATACAGTGCTACTCCCCCACCTTTTCTGCCCTGCCTGTCCTTCCTGAACAGTTTATATCCATCCATGACAGTACTCCAGTCACGTGAGTTATCCCACCAAGTCTCTGTTATTCCAATCACGTCATAATTCCTTGACATCACCAGGACCTCCAGTTCTCCCTGCTTGTTTCCAAGGCTTTGTGCATTTGTATATAAGCACTTGAGATAACCTGCTGATCGCCCCTCCTTCTCAGTATGAGGCAGGAGCCCGCCCCTCACAGACGTTCCTGCCTGTGTTTCCTCCCGGTATCCCGCTCTCCCACTTACCTCAGGGCTTTGGTCTCCTTCCCCCGGTGAACCTAGTTTAAAGCCCTCCTCACTAGGTTAGCCAGCCTGCTCGCAAAGATGCTCTTCCCTCTCTTTGTAAGATGGAGCCCGTCTCTGCCTAGCACTCCTCCTTCATGGAACACCATCCCATGGTTAAAGAATCCAAAGCCTTCTCTCCGACACCACCTGCGTAGCCATTTGTTGACTTCCACGATCCGACGGTCCCTGCCCCGTCCTTTTCCTTCCACGGGGAGGATGGACGAGAACACCACTTGCGCCTCAAACACCTTTATCCTTCTTCCCAGAGCCACGTAGCATCTTTGCCTGGCATCGGATCAAGACTCTGGCTACTAACATCTGCAAGGACTCTGATACTTACCTGACTCCTGTCATCCACCAAAGGCCCCAGTGGAGGCTTTGCTGTCAGCCCAGATCTGTTGATCTCCTGCTTCGGCAGTAGAGAGCCAGATCCTCCGATCCTCCAGAGATCCTGAGAAGGACCGTCCGTTGTCGGTGTCTCCTTCTGCAGCTTGGAGAGAGAGAGTCATTATTTTTTGGGCATTTATTAGTTTAACCAAAGGACAGTTTAAGGGTCCTTTATGCCCCTTGCTGGAATCTATGGGTAGGTATTTGTAGTGTTCCCCACAGTGAATCTTCCCCCAGTTGTATCTATCCCTTAATAAATCTTCTTTCTCTTTAAGGTTATATTCTTTCTATCCTTTATTTCAGTGCAACATGGGTGGGAGGCACAGAGATTTCTAATGCTCCCAGTTGATAGATGCTGGTAGGAGTCGGACCTGTTGAAAATGTCACCTCCTTATTATTCCTGACAGAGATTTGGGGGTAACCGTGCGGAATGAATGTTGTTCTGTGCACCAATATGGAGATGAGGGGTGACCCCTCCCCTGTACGTTGCTGCACATTCCAAACTTCATTCTGCACATGGACGCTGTGTGGTAGGCTGAAGGGTTCGGCGTGTGGGGGGGGCTCAGGTGGGGCAGAGGGTTGGGGTGTGGGCTGTTGAGTGGGGCCAGGGATGAGGGGCTCAGGGCTAGGGCAGAGGGTTGGGGTGGAAGAGTGTGAGGGGTCCGGCTGGGGGTGCGGGCTCTGGGGTGGGGCTGAGGATGAGGGGTTTGGGGTGCAGGTTCCTCCGTCTAATCTCCAAGATGCTCTGGAAATAAGACGCCGTGTCCTGTGGTGAGCTCCCAAGAGCGGAGGGTGTGAGAACTCCAGCAACTGAGAGGGCAAGGGATTTACCGTCAGATTGTTTCAAATGCTGCATTCGTCAGGTGACATTGAACAGCAACGCTCGGCTAACATCGTGGAGAAAGGAATTCTCTGCTAAGGATTCAACGTGCCCCTTTGGCCAACTCCACCCCTTCCCTGAAGGGAGTGTGCTCAGAACAACCCCTCCTCAGCCGAACACACACAAACCCACAGTTGGGCGCCCAGCACAAAGCATGGGAGGGGCTTGCTTGGATTGTTTTACTTTTTTCTTTACAAGAGGTTTTTTCAAAAGCATTTCCTGTTCCCCATGGGAAGGAAGCGGATGGTTGTGGGGAAGGGAACCTCAGCGTGGTGGAGCTGGGAATTTGGGGAGAGGCAGAGGAAGGGGAGTGGGTGAGGGGGTGAAGGGGCAATTGCGGCGGAGGGAGGCTAAAGGGGGTATGTGGGGCAGCTAGGTGAGGGCTTTGGGGGTAAGGCTGAAGGAGGGCAGTTGGCTGTAGGGGGGAAAGACTGAAAGGGCAGCTGGGGAGGAGCCTAGGAGGGGGGGAAGGTTGAGGGGGGCGATGAGGGGAAGGGGACCGGGGCACTTGGGGGAGGCTGAAGGGGGGCTGAAGAGGTGATGGGGGGAAGGGAACATTTGGAGGGAGGCTGAAGGGGTGATGAGGTATAGGGGGCCAGGCAGAGAGACAGCTGGGGGGGCTGCTCATCCCACG